>NW_018408864.1:1773952-1849258 GCF_002113885.1 Mizuhopecten yessoensis | reverse complement strand
AATGCCATGTGTGGCGTTCTATTAGTGTATTACTGTGGTGATAATGCCATGTGTGGCGTTCTATTAGTGTATTACTGTGGTGATAATGCCATGTGTGGCGTTCTATTAGTGTATTACTGTGGTGATAATGCCATGTGTGGCGTTCTATTAGTGTATTACTGTGGTGATAATGCCATGTGTGGCGTTCTATTAGTGTATTACTGTGGTGATAATGCCATGTGTGGCGTTCTATTAGTGTATTACTGTGGTGATAATGCCATGTGTGGCGTTCTATTAGTGTATTACTGTGGTGATAATGCCATGTGTGGCGTTCTATTAGTGTATTACTGTGGTGATAATGCCATGTGTGGCGTTCTATTAGTGTATTACTGTGGTGATAATGCCATGTGTGGCGTTCTATTAGTGTATTACTGTGGTGATAATGCCATGTGTGGCGTTCTATTAGTGTATTACTGTGGTGATAATGCCATGTGTGGCGTTCTATTAGTGTATTACTGTGGTGATAATGCCATGTGTGGCGTTCTATTAGTGTATTACTGTGGTGATAATGCCATGTGTGGCGTTCTATTAGTGTATTACTGTGGTGATAATGCCATGTGTGGCGTTCTATTAGTGTATTACTGTGGTGATAATGCCATGTGTGGCGTTCTATTAGTGTATTACTGTGGTGATAATGCCATGTGTGGCGTTCTATTAGTGTATTACTGTGGTGATAATGCCATGTGTGGCGTTCTATTAGTGTATTACTGTGGTGATAATGCCATGTGTGGCGTTCTATTAGTGTATTACTGTGGTGATAATGCCATGTGTGGCGTTCTATTAGTGTATTACTGTGGTGATAATGCCATGTGTGGCGTTCTATTAGTGTATTACTGTGGTGATAATGCCATGTGTGGCGTTCTATTAGTGTATTACTGTGGTGATAATGCCATGTGTGGCGTTCTATTAGTGTATTACTGTGGTGATAATGCCATGTGTGGCGTTCTATTAGTGTATTACTGTGGTGATAATGCCATGTGTGGCGTTCTATTAGTGTATTACTGTGGTGATAATGCCATGTGTGGCGTTCTATTAGTGTATTACTGTGGTGATAATGCCATGTGTGGCGTTCTATTAGTGTATTACTGTGGTGATAATGCCATGTGTGGCGTTCTATTAGTGTATTACTGTGGTGATAATGCCATGTGTGGCGTTCTATTAGTGTATTACTGTGGTGATAATGCCATGTGTGGCGTTCTATTAGTGTATTACTGTGGTGATAATGCCATGTGTGGCGTTCTATTAGTGTATTACTGTGGTGATAATGCCATGTGTGGCGTTCTATTAGTGTATTACTGTGGTGATAATGCCATGTGTGGCGTTCTATTAGTGTATTACTGTGGTGATAATGCCATGTGTGGCGTTCTATTAGTGTATTACCGTGGTGACAATGCCATGTGTACATTTCAATAGGTGGTTACTATGGTAACAATGCCCCATGCAAATGTCAATAGGTGGGTTACCATGGTAACAATGCCATGTGGTGATTTGAATAGGTGGGTCGCTATGGTGACTTGGCATGTGAAGATTTAAAATAGATGGGTTACAATAGTAACGATGTCATGTGTGCATTTCAATAGGCTGGCTACCATTGTTATATTGTCATGAGTATCTATCAATAGATTGGTTACCATGGTATCCCTACAACTTTTTCTTCTTCAATCAGTTAACTTCCAGATACACATTTAAAAAAGGCTCACAATGTATATATTGCACGATATTTCACAAGTGGCTGTACTTTGGAGGAGAACATAAAGATTTATTCAAATTCATAATTATATTACATTTACAATGAGTGAGTTAACATTATACAAAGGTTGTTAAATGAGCCAGAGTAAAACAAAGTCAGAGCTTCTCCGGAAACTTATAATCGTTATAAAGATCACTTTACAAAGTGCTCAAATATTCCAATAAATAACTAAAGTTTGGAATAATTTACAGATATGAAATCCTCATCACATAATCAAAACACACTTAATTTGTGTGGTATGCAATACTAAACATAGCCAGGAATATGACATTCCATTTCAACTGGAATATGGAATATATAGAGGATAAGTCCTATTCCTATCGATATGTTACGTTAAAAGAACAGGGGTATTTACATTGTCATAAAGACTGTCGCTAAAACAACGCTAAACACATTGAATGTATCCTGCGTTCGTTGCGTTTATTAAAGATTATAATTTTGCAGATGATGCTTAAATCGAATAGTACACCTATCAAGTCTCACATGATATTTCTAATTTTCCCTGCCATTGTCTTTTTTGTATACAATTCACCAGTTCATCACATTTCTAACCCCACAATGCAGAAATAAGTCTTCAACAACTGCAACAAGTAAATGACACTGTCAACCCTACGATGTACATACAGTGACAAACGAATAAACTCTATATCATCCTCGGAACTACTAGCCATTCTTTTGACCCCCTAGAGGGTTGGAAAAATATTAACGTATCCATTCAATTCAATTTTAAGTGCAGGAAAGGAGCTCCATATGTCACATTCATAGTTCGCAATACATGATTTGCAAATATCAAATAATGATTGCTAGGTCTTCTTTCAGCATTAATTCTTACTTTCGTATTCAAAAGGAAAATTAAATTTCTTTCTCTGTCAGTGACATTCGTCTGTACCAGAGTAAAAGTATTGTAATAAAAAACCATATCTGAATAATAATATTGATCTACCATTTATATTAACCAGCAAACTCACACTGCTTGCTTGAGTTAAACATCTTACATTTTGCTGAATACGCTCAGAATACACGCCTACATATACTTTCTTACATTTTGAAGTTCAACTTCAATTGGTTGAAACCTATTAAGCCTTGTTTTAGGTTGCGTGTGTCCATAATGAAACTAGGTTTATATGTGGCAAATTGATGTCACACTCACGCATGAAAACGATGAAAACGGCAAGCCACTTTTTACAGATACTTATTGCGTGTACAATGTTCCTCAGAAAACCGATTTTAGTCAAACTATTCATAACTTATATCAAGGTTTTTGTCATCGTTTAGTAATTTTATCGACTTACATTACTTGTGTCGAAGCAGAGAAACGTCACCATAATAAAATACAAAGTTGTTGAGGCCCATTTACCTTCAGCGTTACCTGAACACAGTTAAAGGCACTATCAATGTAATAAACTGACCAAGACGTAAAGTATGTTACAATATACCGTCTATGCCATGCAAACTGAAACTTTTTAGAAAGATAGATTTAGGGAAAAACGAAACGGTACCAGGGGGATTGAGATGCCCGTTTCTCAAGACTTCTGATATAGTCTACCCATATAACACTGAATGAATGTCAAATTCATTTATTGTTAAAATTATTTATAGCTCTTTATCCAGGCAACTAGTCCGAATTATTCTGACCTTTTATCGACTTTTTTATATATCGGTCTATCGTCGATGATATTTTAGAAACAAATCGTCACTTTCACACACATGTCGCACATGGATCAAAAGATCTATTCTTTATGCACAAGATGAACATAAAGTACATGCCTCAAACAACCAATACAATCACTAAAAAAAATATTTTTTCAAACTTGCTCTGTTTTACTCAAATTATGTGACATTGCTCATGCCCTAATTTCCATTAAAAACATGGGTTGGTATAGAAAACGTTGGAAAACACTGTTCGTAATGATCTTTGAAACATGTCATTGATACCACCTGGTGCATAAAGAATAGATATTTCGATTCATGCGCGACATGTGTGTTAAAGTGACGATTTGTTTCTAAAATATCAGTTTGAAGTGCGACCCGGGCGCGGGTCGTTTATTTCCCGCATATTATAGAGGGCCGGAGTGCTGACGTTAATCGACGACAGACCGATATAAAAAAGGTGATAAAACTTCAGAATAATTCGGACTACCAGGCAACCTACTAGGTCATAGTTTGACTCCTGGTCGTCGGGAATTGAGAAGAAGAAATTGGAATATGTTAACACGTTTGACATATGTGACCCCATGAATAAAGGTCAATGCTATTTATTTGAAAGTGTACCTACTATTGAAATAGCATGACCGTACGTCTTCTAAAATGTTATTTTAAAGATTTTTGAATATTCGAACGCTGTGGCTTTGAATGAATGTCAAGGTGAATTATTTAAACAACTTTCATAGTCCTCCAACCAAACTTCCAATTGGTGTAGAATATAATGGTCCTAGACCATCTGAAACTTGAAAAATTATGTTTTACATATTTCACGCCTGTAGTGTTGATCTTCAGGTTAATTTATTTTGACAGCATTGATAGTCCTGTAGTATAGCTACTAACTGGTCTATAGGCTTCGGCCTTATGGTATTGAAGGAAATGCATAAGTTATCACTTATTAACGGACGGCACACAACAACGGACTTTGACCGATGGCAATAGGTCACTTGGGTCATCAGCTTAGATGACCAAATAAAAAAGACAAAAATACAAAGTAATCGTTCCGCCGTTAACAGTGTTACTCGACACGGGTCGTAAAAACAGCTCCGGATAATGTCCAAATGAGCAGCATTAAGTCACAGCCGCCCCTTGGCAGTAATCAGTACTGTCACGTGTTATTGTGTTCTATGTCCAGACTTTAATGAAACTTATACCCTGGCGGGATGTCCAGTGATGACTGTCATTTAGTAGGCTAGCATTGTTAATCAAAATGGCCGTTTCCCTAGTCAATCACTCTTACTGTTAGTATTGTAAGGTCACAAGGTCAGGTGAACGATACCTAGACCTGGTCTCGAGAAGTGTTTCCGAATGGTGTAAGAATACGTCCTAAATGAAACATTTGTGACAAATAACAAATAAGTCTGGTAACAGGTAGATATTTAGAATACCGTTTCAATAATACTGGGGAGTACCTTTTATTAGAAGGTAATTGTATTTTATTTGACAGTTACAATAAAATGGTTGCATGATGATCTGTAACACAAAAGATAAGTGATGACCTGTGTGACCCATTCTAACATATTAGTTTTTATGACGTTGACAAGTAATAGCATGCTTTGTATTGGCAGCCACAAAGGTATTCCGAAAGGCAAATTTAATAATAAAAGCATCCGAAATATTTGGAGAGTCGTAGACTGCCAACACATCTGGATCAGTGTAACACCACTTGACGGATTGTTATCGAAGATGATACACGGTGTACATGTATTCTAGAATTGCTTCCAGATGACCCCCGGCCAACGCAAAGCGGCATCGGTTGTTTCTTGACCCTCAAAAGACGATCCACGACGCATGGCCTCACCGAACAAGTTCATCCCGGTCGATTTGTATTGTCTGGTCAATAATGATGGCCAGACGGAAATACCGCGTGTCATCACCAATGAATGAGGAGTAGAGACCACCGAATGACCTGTCAACGTCAACAAACTGACCGCTGTCCGTAATTACACATTGCCAATTTGCCAAGAACTGCTAACTTGGGACTGTATTACAGCACATCAGACCGGGAGCACTCTTCAGACCGCTATACAGCGAGCCGTGTACCCTAACTCATAGAATATACATCAATCTGACTGTGTGGTAATCACGTGGCTAGGTCGTTGTAATGATCGTGTACAACGATTGTTATCTCTGGTCTAAGGCACTTTACATTGAACGCAGGGGGTGGGGGGTGGGGGGGGGGTCGTATTTTTTCTGTAAATTTCGTTTTACAAATGTAATGTGTCAAGACATATACATGTACGTACATATAATTCATGAAACAAAATCAATTATAATATTAACTTGTTTATCAAACATAAAAATGTTCACTTCAGTTTCATAATAAAACCGAAATGCAACGTTATTTGTAAACCTGCTAAGTCTTTCAAATTCTTTATCACACATTGTTTGCTGACAAGTAGTTCTAAAAACGAAAGGTCAATGTCCCAGTGAATATAACTTTACTATCATTGTCTGACACGTAATATATGTGGACGATTAAATATGTAGACACGCCCATCAGTCCTATACAAGTGATACAATAGGAAAAAAATAAAACGTGATGTTATATATTCTCTATGGTAGATTGTGATAAGTTGATTTATTGATATAAAAACACTGTCCTACATTTCCAACATCAATTATTGATCTAAACATGACTCTTCCTATCCAGTTCCTGAGTGTAAACAGTGCACGTTTCCCTTTGTGCCTTTCTTATATGTCCCCAATTGTCGTTAATTATAATGCATTTAAAAGATCTGTTATTATGGGACCATTCTAGATAGGACATAAATATCGCATTTGTTTCAATGTTTATGCTTATATGAACGCAAGTCAATTATACGAAACTTTGCATATATTTTTGAATTTCATTGGAGATGCTTGGTAAGTGCGTAAGTGTCTTCGGTTCACATTTAGATGAACAGTGCAAAACGTCTTCTAAAACGTATATCAAGTTACTAAATTTATAGTAATGAGTGACGAAACATTCAGTGTAAAAAATATTCAAAGAACATTATAAGAGTTAAAAGTAACAGCTTGGGAATACACACGGTCTCAGCGTTCATTTCCCTATGCAAACAGCTTCATGTAGTCGTGTTGTTAAAGGGACTGGCACCGGAACTGTTATTATAGTTAGGTAGCTTAAGCGTGTATACGATGTCAGATACTAAATATAAAATACGACAAATGACCTCAGTTTCTCGAAAGTGCACGAATAACTTCTAATTTGCCTATACTTTTTTAATGTGTCACTGTACAGAGACTAAAAGCCATATAAATGGGTTAAAATTGAAGAGTTAGTAAATTGACGCGTAATTATAAACAAAGAGTTTTGTATCTTTGTCATTAATACACAGTGGTGATCTTATATACTCCTAACAGTGCAGGAACACTCATGTCACCGCGATGCACTCATTTTGTGAAAAACTGCAAAGTTTTCTGGAATTCCGTCTACGTAATGTATCCCCTGTTTCAGTGTATGCGATGTGCGCTGCACCTGTTACTTGCTCTCCTTAGAACGTATTAATCAACGGTTGCACTTTTGATGTATTTACACTCCGACAGACAGACCTTTTGGGATTAAAATTCAATAAAACAAATACGATGAAGAATTTGATATAATTAACATGTGATTATGTCACCAGTGTAATTTAGAGGGAAATATACGTAGCATTAGGGGTAGGATTGAAGGGTATATGTTATCTATAACCTAACAACGGCGTTTGTATATCATCAATAACCCGACAATGGGGTTTGTATATCATCAATAACCTAGCAATGGTCATTGGATATCACAAGTAACCTAGCAACGTTGTTTGTATATCATAAAAAATCTAGCGACGCCCTAAAGTATAAACATTATAAATAGCCTAGCGACAGGATATGAACAACATACATATTTCAGCGACGGCTTACCAATAAAATAATATACATGTCTGACAAGTAGCCTAGCAACGACATGCATATTTCATGAAGATTATACATGAATACCATAGGTAACTTAGCAGCGGCGTATGTATGTTCTAATGTGCTCCATAAGTGGCATAGCGCCGGATATGTATGCTTCAAGTTACCTAGCGATGGTTTACATAAATCAGAAATAACCTAGCAAAGTCGTGTGTATGTAAGAAGGAAGTAACCTAGCAACGTTGTGTAAATATCAGAAAAGAACTAGCGACTTTGAATGTTAATCATACAATGTAAGTAATTCTCAAGTTTTCCTAATATTTTACAAACGCTATATGACGTGTTTCGTCTGGTATTGGGGGAAGCATTATCACCAGGATTTAGTTAGTGTGAGGTCGTACACGATCAGAATACCGATTCGTCGTGTAATAAGTGTAACAGGATTCTCGTATACACACAGCAATGACCCGCAACGCTTCCTCATAGCACCCTCTTTACTGAGGTATCAACTCAATATATATAGAAAACAGATCTATAACTCAGTGGGTCTTGAAACCGGCTGTAATTCATACAGCAATTGACTGGTAGTTTCCTTTCGTGTCAAAAATTAAATGCAATTACCATTCGGCAGCAAGATTGATTGTATGAAAAGTCGCCTTCTCTGAGTCAGTCGTTCCAATACAAATGTCCTGGTGAGGATAATTAAAAGGGTGTCTTCATTAATGAGGGAGTATTATCACTTGTGGGATGCCACGGCAGGTAGGAGGCTAAAAAATCCAAAATAATGGTATTGACAATAAAAATTTAAAATAAATGCGACTGGAACTTCATTGGATCTAAAAAGACGACAACAGAATTGTTTTCCCTTTTTATAGTGCCCAAAAGGAAAGTTATTTCCTCGCGAACCCAGCAGCCAATCGTCACGAACAGACGACAAGCCTCTAGCGCTGACACATACATATGCACATAGAACCTCGAGTATGAACTCAAAGCATGTCTCAAATTTTAAAATAATACATCTAGATAAGCCTGCAAGTCTAGCGTTATTCAACAGCCTAATAATCGAGGTCAAGTAACGTATAATGGGATTACCCTCATGTATGGAAATATCCCCACATCAAATCATCAAAAAGACAATTTAACACATTGTAAAGACACCAATTATCCAACAGCATTCTAGAGTGACGTCACATGGATGCACATTCCAAAGCATAATTATTTCCAGAGCGCAATGTTACCCTGCCATTATGACCTTACTTCATGGTTTCTTGTTTGATATCGAGGTATAACATTTTTTTCTTCAATGACTATACAACACAATGTGAACTTAAATTAATAAGTTTGATAAAAAAATCTTGGTTTTGATTAACAACACTAGTGTTTATACCTTCTGTTATAATTTACAAAGCGAGCAAAAATATCTGAAAAACGAGATTTAATGTAAAATATGCCATTGAATTAAAAAGTACAATCACTGTGGGTGCAGAGATCGTGCTCAATAAATGACGACAATTAGTTTGCACGCAGAGATGTGCTCAATAACTCAATAACGACAATCTAATGGGGCGCAGTGATTGCTGTAAGCTGCTGTTCACAGCGAAGTGGACGAAAGGGTTGCCCTAAGTAACCAGCTAAAGTAACATTCAGTCAATAAACAAGATAATATTAAGCTGAAGAACATTACCGACACAGCCTGTAAGGGTAGCAGCATCACTTCGGACTGACAAAATCAAAACCGGGCACATTGCGCAAGTCCATGCGAACATCAGTTCAGAATAACATCATCGAACTCCGCAAAGCACGAAAGGACAGCCGAGCATCGCTTTAGACTTGTATTGCATCATCCAAACCTGGCATTTTGCAAAAGGCCAGCCGAGCAAAACATTTGACTGGCATCCCCAAAAACGTAAACGATATACTTAATGAAGGAGGTTTGAAGAGTTGGGGTCGGCTAGTTAAATCTGTAGATTCGATCATATTCAGGATACTAGTTAAGAACTGGACAAATATAAAAACAGTTCCGATGGAAATCACACTGCGCCAGGCTTGTTTGCCACAAATGGTTAAGTCAGGCTTACCCTAGGCAAAATGCATTACCTATTTACGAGATGTACCAGCTAAGTATTCAAATCCATAAAATGTTTTGACACGTTCATCAATTTGTTTAAATCAATTTACTCCACAAAATAAAGATAGAAACCTGGTCAATTCCAAAACTGCAAGTAATTTGTATAAATGAAACCTTCATGATTCTATCTTTTTGAGGATATCTTGCATGAAATAACGCAAGAGAATGTTACGTCAACGCCTAATAAAACACGAGTCTTTGATTAATCGTTGGTGTGTCAATGGCATATACGATCACAAAAAAAGTATATCAATCTTATTCTTCCAGGAGCTCAAAATTCAATTATCTCCATGAAGACGATATATATACTGCCAACACAACATATACAAAAGTACGGGGAGTCATTACCACAGTCAAGACAGTTTAACTTTAGAACACTTCTTATAGTATTTTCGATACATTTTGAAAATATAGAAGATGGATTCTTTGTGTAGTTGGGCTTCCCTCGGTGACGATTTTCTTTCTTTTTCAACAGATCTTTCTTAAAAAGTAGCATAATCAATGATGAAGCTCGATGAGCTCTGGGTATTGTAAGCTTCAATGAAACAATTTCAGTGGAGTTTCGGTAATTACATAGGCGGTGTGTTAAATGACAAAGAGGTAGATTGGTCGATCGATTGATTGGTAAATTTATGGACTGGTTTGTAGGTAAAATATTTGGTAGTTTGCTAGCTGTTTGACTGTTTGACTGATTGCTTGATTGCTTGCTTGATTGCTTGATTGATTGATTGATTGACTGACTGGGTAATCGGGTGGTTGATTTGTCATTTTGTTGGTTAATTGATTGATATATCAATCGATTGATACAACCAATCAACACGAAACACTTTAAAATGGTTAAATGATGAACGGAATGTTAGAGATTAGCATTCGAGTATGTACTAATGTAAGTTAATTTAACTGTAAACCGTGTAATACTAGATAGCATAGGGGCAACACATGACGTTACCGTCTGCGGTTGGAAACACAGGTGCTGGTAGTTGGGATAATGTAGCTCTTTGAACAATCTGTGAACACAATTTCACTTCAAACTCATTTGATTGCCACTAAATAGACGGCCTGAAGAAGGACTTTAACCAGTATACAAATGTATATACTGACATGCACTGGCTTCTATTACAAACTATTGCAATGTGTCTTCTTGTGATCTCAATTTAAATGAAAGTTAATCAAATTCCAGTACGTATAAGAGTGTAGCCACGTTGATTTTTGTGAACACTGATGAGGTAATTACCGCTGTGCCATAAACAATGCAGGCTTGTGATCAGGAAACCCATTAGAACGAATCCAGGAGACGCGACGGAAGTATTCTCAAAGAATCATATATATCTGTAAATATAACCTTAGATTCTCCGATACAAAGAAGCTTCCAGGAAATACACTTGCATGGAACTATCATGTTAAAAAATGTGTACGTATGTGTGTCAAATATGCAAACTTTGCAATATACATACATCATCAATATGTAATCAAACATAAAGAAATATAAGCACACCATAAAGCACACATAACAAACTGTGCATTATAACACTTTTACGCCATTAGTACGCCATGATAAGATCTTCCAGAACAAAGGTTACAAATAGCGCAGATTGGTTCTTCTCAAGCAGATTCAACAAATGCGGAATATGTCTGATCATAAAAGTTGAATTTTTGTTTGTTAAAAAGCTCAGTGAAACTTCGAGTGACACAACCTGTAGTTTATGCATTCAACAGTGTTTCCGCCATTAGTTGGCCGCCATTTGCAGTAAGTAAAAAGTACTCAATAACATCATCCGTATTAAATCGTCGAGATTGGAACAAAATACTCAATAAAGTCGTTCAAATGAAGATGCATATTTAGAAATGGACGTGAAAGCCTTTGTTTTTTGTAACTTGATAATCCTATCTGTTCTGTCTGCGTCACATTTAATAACTACACCGGATACGTCAAAATGATCACTTTAGACTACGATATCTTTCCCAAAACATATCACAGCTTTCCAAGTTATGAGCAGAATGTTGTAGCAATGAAAAATGTACCTCTTATCTACGGAACTAAAACAAGACTAGTGTTCCAGAGCGAATATGTACGCAAACGGTGGATCTAAATACGATTTCAAGAAGGAGAAAACCTGCAGTGTATACTGTTTCAATATCCTTTCTGAAAAAGAGACTTCATCTGTGCAATTTCAATTTGTTTTTGTCTTGTTTATGCATTTTGTTTATGCACATTTGTTAGAGGGTTTATTCCTACAAAATGGCAAATCAAACATAATTCAAAAATTGAATAAATCAGCGAAAACATATTTTCATTACAAATATCTGTTAAAACGAAATTGTAAAATACAATAGAATATAAATAACATCTCAAAAAAAGTCAACTTGTTCAGCTTTCGTAAACCCAACCCAAACCCCGCTTCCTATCTAAAAACATACAGGTGTTCTCGTTAATATGTATTTGGCGTGGAACACAAAGTGTTAAATAACGTGAAGTAACAATTTGTATAATAAAGCCATGTGTCGAGGCTGGTTGTCTGGTGGTACGTAATAATTATCTATCGACAACTATTCTTTCTCACACTATAAAATCACAATCTGAACCAGTCCCGAAAACATTTTATTGTCGTCAACAATAAAAAAAAAATCGGTTTTTGTTTTTAAGAAACTGTCTTTTTTCAGTCTATGTATGAGATTTCCATTATAACCCGATAAAGGTGGTGAAACAAACGGTTTGACGTAAAAAAAAAAATGCAGCTGATTGTTTTGACGATTTCCAAAGCTACTTGTTTGTTTGTAACCTTGTTTAAAGCTCTTGTTATCGCTCGTGCTGTATGCGTGAATAGTAAGTGATAGATTTCTATCGTTTACACCTAGGCATAACTCGAAAATTATTTACCCTGTTCTCTTCCAGCCTTTTATTGATCCAAACACCAAACACGATTTGCCCTTTCTTGTTTGTTTCTAAACGCGTGCATACATATTTTTTTATGTCAAAGAAAACCCATCGGTTTTTTTCCCCTTTTAATAAAGAGGTATTTGAGACCAAGAATCGTCTAGTGGAATATCAGACAACTGCACTGCCAGGTTTGAAGAAAACTGTAGACGCTCCTTCTCACTTTCGACTCTCTACATGAGCGGTGACGTCATACTTCGTGTGAAATTTTGTCGAAATCAACTGTTGTGTTTAAAATATCCTTAGTCCGTGACGTCTATTTTCGTTGTGTGCTAAGCCGCGGGGTCAAATAACTAATGACGTCCTTAACAAATCAGCCAATCAGTGAGGTCAAAGAAAATTCGTCAAACATGACTTACCCGCAGCGGTACAGTGGTCCATTGACGGATGCACAATTTATAGTTTTAAGACTACCAACAGTTAACCTTTGGAAAGACAGTCGGTTCTCCTTTAAACATTTTTTTTATTGAATCTTCAGCTTGGCAAGACCGGGATTCGAACACCGGACTTGAGATTGTTGCACACTATTGATCTAACCAATTGAGCTACCAGGTCAACGGAAGTACCCTGGCCCAACTGTGCTACAGTTATATCCTAACGGAAGTTAGAGGGAGGTTACTGTATATAATAAAAATCTACCGTGCAGTGGGACAGAGATCGTTAATACATTCAGAGCGTATTTTACATAATAAAATGATATTTCTTTATTATGACGTCATAACCATAACCTGAAAGTCATTTTCAACATTACCTGATCAAAACACAAGAGTGGATTAAACCCAGATTAGCGTTCATGACAACGATATTACAAAAAGAATATTTCAAATTTTTAAAATAAACGTCAGATGCATGCACATTTTACTCGAGTGAAATTAATTCACATTTACAAACTTGAGCCGAGGTATATCATCCTTAATTCAGTAAAAACTATTTTATGTTCAATGAAAAACAATAAAATATAATGTTTTAGCTAACAGAGTTGACCATGGAGATGTTTAGTGTATCCGATATGTTACACGTCGCTGTGATGACGTAGGACATCCGTCTTACTAGTATTGCATAGAGGCTCAATTGCACAACGATTGGCTCGAATGGGAATCGCTTGATAAATGAAAGTAAACAACTCTGACCTGAAATACAATTATTGTCCCGCCCTAGACATTTTTATTGAGAGGAGATTCATCACGCGCTGTAGAGACGGAAATAAGGTCGGACTCGATTTAATCCCGGTGTGGTTGGGAGTGCCCAGACTCCATTATTGGGCACTAGAATGTTTGCTTTGAGATTCTGCTTTAGTTTATCTCTATTCAATAGTACGAATAAACTTTCTCATTTTTCAGCATTATTTTCAGCTAGACAGCGGAAAAGATGAGATGGGATGTAGGCGGGTGAAGAAAGGTATCGTTGTGAATGATTGTTTTAGGTAATCATTCTGATTAGACATATGATAGTGTTATCTATCTTATGAAGTAATGCCTCGCGTAAAATAGGGATGTCAATTTGTTTACAAACATTTGGTTTTCCGCCATGTATTTGTGGAGATTTCGGGAACATTGAGTACATTTGAACAGAATGTTTCTGTCTAAACGGAACATGTGTTGGTGTAACTGATTTCTTCTGTGAGGATATCCTATATAATACACGAAGTAAATCTGTAAAAGTATAAAAGCAACGATATCACTTAGTCCAATTTAGACGATGGTTTGAACATTGAAAACTATAGACATATTAAACCTTGTTATTTTTGCAATGCTACTAACACATATTGAGTTATAGTCATAACAAAGCAGGCATATAAACATTTAATTGATCTTCATCCACACAAAACGTCACAGTAATATTTTCTTATCATATGCGTCAAAATAAAACTAGTCTAAGTAGTGTTTGAAGACTTTTCATCAGCATGTATCTTCATATCATAAAAAAATAGAAAAGCTGTTACCCGCACATCAATATGACTTCCATTAAACCGCCATGCTGTCATCCCGATATCCGTTCTATCACAAAATTAAAACACATTCGACGTCAAATACTATTTATTATCACCGATATTTCAAAATTACAAAATAGACACTTAATTCAAAGTGGCATTTCCTCATTTTAGGGGAATTTTATAATTCAAATATTTTTATAAAAACTATCCAAGTATGGTTTATGATGAATGTAAATTTTCAGCATGCCACAACTTGGAAGGGGAATTGAAATACGAGTTTCTGTTAATTGAACGTGCCAATTTCCTGTGGGATTTGCGACAACACCGTTTAACTTAGTCACTTAGACTCCTCCGCTCACATCTCTGGGTGGTTTAATAGCAAAACGCATGGCTTCATTGATCGGGCCGGATCATCAGGTTACAATATGATTCTAGAGGTAGTGGAGCGACACAGTCAAATGTCCGGCGCAGCATCTAAGAGAGACTATATGGAACGATCAACAAGGATCTCGAAATAATACAGACACAGAGAGGATACCAAAACTAAAATTAAGCGGAATGATATACCGTCCTCCTGCGAGTAGCTCAATTTAACCAACCTCTCGGTAACTCCACGAGAGTATGCGAGATTATGCTGAACTGTCTTTGTTTGACGCATTTATTTTTATTTTTTCTATTATGTGTAGTCTCGGCGACATGCTGGACAACACAAACGAAACTGCCTAGCTAGTTAAAAGACTAACAATACAGTATGTTATAGTGTATGGACAAAAGAAGGCTTGATAAACGACGTCATCATTACAAGAAACACGTGATATTTGAAATACAACGCTTTTATAAAAAGTAAGAAAGAGCCCAATAAATCGTATAAGTGACATTACAGAAAAGGCATTTTCTGGTAATACATGTACATTTTTCACTTAAATATTCAAAATATAAGTTTAATAGATATTACTCTGGAAGACACAAATTGCATGAACTGTATCACTATATTGCCAATAATTATGACTTACCGTTAAAAAGGGGTGGGGTGGGGGTAAAATAGCTACAGTGTATGAAATACCCACACATACGACTGCAAAACATCAATACATCTGGTATGACGGAACCAACGACATTGCAAGCTTCCCAAGTGTCGTTGAGTAACGGACCAGACCGAGTCCGGACACCAGATATGGCTAAATCCAGAAACGGTGCACCAGGAAAATGGCCAAAACAATAACTGAGTTCTCAATCGCGCGAACGGGACGTCATTAACGAGATTACAACGTGAAAGCTCATCAATAACCTCGGTCATTCTGTAGTCTGTCTGTGCGTCCGAGATAGATTATATCACGTGCATCACACAGACAGTGTTACGACGATACCCCGCGACGTCACCGCTTTATCGGCTGAATAGCCATAAACACCATGTAACTGTTTTTGTCTGGAGTTTTTAGTTTATCGCTTTATGATAACCTTACACTGGCTCCAGACACCAGAACACTCCATCCACACACATCTGGCCACTTTGATGTGACTGGACATCCACTCAGTATTTTAACACTAAAGTTTGTCTCGTCATCGATCCGAAACAGATATTACACAGTGTATATAAAGTATTAGAAAACAAGCTAGACGATTCAGTAATGTCTTTTCTCATGTCTTATGCCCAATGGCCAATCGTGTGATTTATATATTATACAAGCATCTGAGTCTGGAATCACTAAGAAAAGAAAGCGAGCAAGCAAAAAATACATGTTTCAAGTAAATTGCCTAAGTCGGATATGGAAATATGACAAATTCTACACGTCTTATGTAGGGATTTAATATATTACTTACGTCCCCTTGGGAGGTCTTGTGATGACTGCTGTGACGTCAATGTCGACTGGAGTAGAAATAGTATCAACACCGCGCCTGCTCCCATGGCTGGAATCTGTTAAAGGCAAAGAGAATTTTAGAAAACGTGACGTCTATACTATATATTGTTATTGAGGACAATACTTTTATAAGCGTATAACATTTGATAGTTGACGAATAGGATTCATTCCGCGGATTGAATAAAAGGCAAATTTTTGCCATGGCAAATCTAGAAGGCGATTATAATCCAAAGAACCAACAAAGCCTGCCACAAAACTCCGGCTCTTTCAATGCGATCGTAATCGAACACCTCTACAACCCAGGTTCTAGCTTCTGTCACCACAGGGAGAGTCATAGACACCATTAGTTACGGGGAAGCTACAGCGTGATACCACCGGGCAATTCCCTCTATCGCGAGGCGAGAGGTCGACCGTAGTCATATGTACAATCAAAATATGTCACACATGATCACTCAAGTCGGGGCATGTTAATTGTTTGGCCTGCAGTATCACTGATCGCCCTTTATAGATTAAAATGACGTGTATATGATGCAGTAGAAAAGTTCAGCTGTTTGTACCCTGCATTGATTTACTAAAGTTTCAAAAGTTGTTTCCTTACTTTGTAATTCTATAGATTATATGTTGAGTGAAATGTGGACTTTAAAATAACAAAGTACATGTCTGTTGCAATACGTTGCACACACAATCAAATTTTAGAGAATTTATTGACGTTAGACTGCGTTTTTTGTAGCGGGTCACAGTTTTGAGAGAGATCTTGAATTGAATTGGTTATAAACAAGTGAAGGGTAAAAGACATCCTGAACGGTGAATGACGTGCAAATGTTCGATTTACTTTAAGGTACACAAGAGACAGAATAGAGGCACGTGCAATTAAATGAAGTATAAGATAGATTAGTTATGCCTTTGGGATATCGCGTGCTGTAACTCTGTCAGGACCTCGATCGGATGGTCGCCCAGTTTACATCGACACAAATAGAGAGCCCATTGCACTGGACTGTTGCCCACAACCCGGAAGTGACATATGTGTTCTGTAAATAATGCAACAAAACCTTAGTCAAAATGACTAGCCAATATATGCTATATCTTACACGTCGTTGAAGACGCTTTGTTTGTTGATATCAGTTTAGTTATATAGCTACTTATAAGTTGTTATATACATATGAATGCGAAGGTTGCGGTTTTAATCATTTAATAGAAATCGCCCAGTCATGACTTCTCAACGAAAGTTCTATTTGCTGATATTGTCGTACATGGACCTGGCAGAAAAAAAAGTGTCCTTAACCCAATGCATTATGGGAAAGTTACTTCAAACATGCAATCTTCCACTCAGCTAACGATGCAACATCGGTTTATTGACTGTCATTTACAAACACCACTACTGATTTCAAAGATTGTGACAGTAAGACATTATCACCGGTGGTATACGGAAAAACGCTGTTGAAACAAGATGGAGCGTTCTGTTACAGAACAGTTATGTCGAAGAAGCGAACTCAATGCCCAACACTACACGTACAGTACAAACAGAGGTGCCGGAAATATTGAGCAATGTTTCATGTCGTGACTGGGTGAAACTATTACTCCAGTAAAATATAGAAATGTGATGAAGACCATTAAGCGCTCTATAGAATTACCAAAGGATTGATAGGTCGGAAAGTGCTCTCCTGAGTTGTACTTCTGAGGATAATCTATCCGAAGATTTCAGGCCATTCGTCGTGAGAAACTTGGTGAGATGAATTCCTAGTTGGTAATGTCACTGCGTCTGTGTCGGCTGCCATTAGATTGGAAGGTGAGCGTATGACAATACTGGAACAATTAGCAAAGTATTGGTTCCAACCAAACCGTGTGTACTTGATACCACCCACCTTGTTTAAATAATGTTAATTGAGAATTAAAACACAATACCATATGTAAGAATTACTCTTCTATCAGTAATGGCCACTTAAGGACGTAGCAGGTTTTTGGTGGTGAAGGAAGAACAAAACAACACTGACCGAGAAAAACCCCGACCTGTAGCCAATACGAATCGGCAATCGCGACACACTGAGAAAAAGTGGCACAATAAAAAGGATTCGAAAGAGGATAATTTGGACTTGTACATAACCTTCATCCTCAGCTCTCGCGAGATTGTTATTACCTTTGTCGTTGTTTGACCTAAACCTCGGTAACCATCTTCGGTAAGCCCGATACCTCTAAATCCGATTTTATTGGATCAATTTCCGGGGGACAAGAGTCTCTGTGCGTCTTGATTAGTTTTATCTAATTAAGATAATTACCTCACAGTCCACTGTGTGTACCTCGACAAATCTGTATTATGAAACATTGTTATTGGGCAAAAGTATTGTACGGCATTAATTTATTAGTTTGGTTTGTATGACAGCTGTTGCATATCGTGTTTGGGTCAATTCTGACGGAGCGTTGGTGTACAGCCGGGTATATTTCAGTGGTCAGAAAACAAGACTCGGCACAGTTTCCATTAAATTATGTCTATGCATACGAACAGATAATGCAATAATAAGTATACACGAACACGACCAATATATACATCTTGATGGTATAAAGGCAACAAAAGATTGGGGATCTTCAATAGAAAAACGCCTTGATGGTATAAAGGCAACAAAAGATTGGGGATCTTCAATAGAAAAACGCCCCATACTTGTACATAGTACAGTCATAATACGGTGGACATGCAGGAGAGGAAGAGGAAAACAATTTCTCTGTTTAACCATCGTGGAAATCTTCCTGTGTTTACAATTTTTTCTGTGAAGTGTCACGTGACATCCGTCACCAAAACTAGTCGTCAAACCCGTAGCCGGGCTGAGTACGTTTCCGGTCCACCAGCCCTTACCCGGGCTGGTTACATTTTACATTTCCGGAATAAAAGGACTAGTATTACATATAACTTAAATTATTGAATACAACAAATACATTAATTGACTAACATAAAAATAGGCATTTACTAAACAGATTGTATAAATTACTTTATGTATACCTTAAAAATATAATCATACTCTCGTGTTTAGCATACAAACAACCTAACTACACACAGGATATACTCTGCTCTGGGTTTTCCCCAATAATAACACAAATACATGTCTAGTCGAAATGAACATTTATTTGATTAAAATGCCAGTAATGAAATTATGACCAATAAATACATCTTGATGGTATAAAGGCAACAAAAGATGTACCTATTGGTCATAATTTCATTACTGGCATTTTAATCAAATAAATGTTCATTTCGACTAGACATGTATTTGTGTTATTATTGGGCAAAACAGAGCAGAGTATGTCCTGTGTGTAGTTAGGTTGTTTGCATGCTAAACACTTGAGTATAAATATCTAATAATTCCTTCACAGAAACGTCGGAGATATTAGGAGGCCCGGTAGTTTAGTGTAAGGACGCTGGGCTCCTGACCGAAGGGTTGTGGGTTGAAGTCACGTTACGGCACTGTGTTGCATCTTATTCCAGTATACTCAGCTGTAAATGAGTACGTGGTTAGGCAGCGCTAGAATTGCTGAATGCAAGCAGTGAGCGCCGAAATGGCAGCACCGGCTGTATGCTCCCCAGGGAGATGGGAAAAAAGTTTGGCTGGTTGCAAAGGTCCTATAACCATATATAATAATTTGTGAACCGCTTTGAGACGACCTACGAACAAGGTTCTGATAAAACGGTTTATAAGAACCTCGATTTTTTTTTATTATTATTGTTCTTATAGATAACCTGGCCGGCCTAGACTTTTTGGCATAGGCACAACTATATCCGAATCAAAACTGCCGCTATAAAGATGGGAAGAGGAGTGTTTGAGACAGAAATTATTAAATCTAGAAAAAAAAAAGACGTCGGAAAAAATAGAGGCCAGAAAAGATCTATAAACCCACTGTATATGAACTAATGTATACATGTAGGGTTATATAGTAGGGTCTTAAACAAACATTTCACATTCTAAAAGCATTCATATACTAGAATGTTCTTTTAAATTCCAATTAAATTTCCATCACTCTACGTCAATTGGAATTGTCATTATTCAGGCAGTTTTGGAGATTGCCATTTTCACCATTAAAGCATTCAATACGTATCCCCGTGATTTCCAAAATCACTAATGACCTATTTCAAACGAGTTTCATTAAAATGAAATATCTCATTTCAGTAGTTGTCAATTTGTCTTGTTACCGTGAAATTATGCGACGTACGTTAGCTTTGAAGTTTGTATCATAATCATCATATCACTGTTTTTTTTATATCAATGTTTAATGATTTCGTCACCGCTGCATGTGCCAATTACGGAGTAACCCCCTCCCCTCCCCTCAAATAAGATATATAACTAAAACATGCGATAGCCGACATGCGAGTTGAGTTTAAGTGGACTGTGCCTACCCCATCACACCGTATGTGTCTTGTGGCGGATCTATATAGGCGAGTCGGCTTATTTAATTAGAACTGTTAACATAGTCTGTGTGTCCGGAAATAAGCCCAGGGGAGTCCAGCATGTCTTTGTTTCTTGTCACCGTTCAACGCAGACAAAAGCATTAAGCTCTTATGGGGTTTCCGCTTTTTACTGTACTTGGTTTTATTGTTTGTTTTTCTTATGTAACTATTGCTTACCTCTGTGCTTGTGGAGAGTCGCACGTTTAGCTGTTGTGTATTTTATATTAAATATTACCGCTGTCTTTAATGTATTCCAGTTTTCACTTTTTGTATTTTTTCAATTAAGAACAACTACGAAGCATACATTATTATTTTTCTGTTTTAAAATATAATTTCGAATAATAATTAAAAAAAACACACTTAAACATACAAATAAAAGAAACCAAAGAAAGATAAAACGTCAAGGCAGAGAAGATTATATACAAGTTTTCTATAGCAATCCTTATGAATGTATAGATATAATTAGACCAGGTGTTACGGAAGGCTGAGCGGCTTCTGATTCACTGACGAAACACCCGCCATATCAAATTATATCAAATCTAGTGTTATGTTTTTAATGAATTGATTATTTCGTTGACGAAGAACAACACAGGGAGCCCAAATAAACATAATTAAAACTTGATAATCATTACACACAATTAAAAACAGTTTCAACTATAAGATCAGGATAGCGACTATAAAACGTATCACCAATCTTCAATTTGTATTTCGATGAAACTTAAGTAATGTGTTGGTCAGCATTCAAACTCTATCACGCAATTTACTATATAAGGAGAGACCCGTGCATATCAAATTAACTGTGACGTTTAAACACTGAAGAGTGTTAAGTCTTCAGAACGGCAAGTTCAAAATCGGAAAATCAAACCGTCCCACCTATCGTCTAGTTAGGTAGTAAGATGTCCTTGTTGGTGTATTGTTAGTTAAGATCGCGGTACAAGTATGTTGATCCCTTGATCTTAATTCCGTGAAGGTGTGTACGGTCAAAGAGTGTTCAAAACATTGTGAATATATCTCAAAGTAGAATCAAAAGTCTTTGAAGAGCTCATTAAAATCAGACTTATTAAAAAAACAAGCTGAACAAGAGAGTGTATTATTTTCCCGATCGGTACGCTTCAGACTGCTGGAAAAAACAGCAAAATAGTATCAAGAAGGAATTCTATTCTATAGTTTCGCCATGCGACTTTCTTGCAAAAGAAAGCACTCATTTCAGAACGATGGAGTCCATTCAGTTTTGTGTTATATTGTTAAGATGGAAAAAAGTGAAATAATTAAAATAAAAAAGAAACATTTTAAATAGTTTCAATATTGAGCAAAGATCTTTTTGACTGTTTCACACACTTCATTCCATTTGTTCTGCTTCTTGAGTACAGAGTGTCGCAACTCATCTGTGATACTGATTTAATGGTTCTTAGAATGGTAATTGCTATGTCGTTCGGAAAGTAAGCAAATAGATTGAGCTTTTACATACGCTAGATATTTCATATTTGACTAGATATAAAATGGACCCGTGGAGAGAAATAAGTGAGATTGTTTAGTAGGTTTCGCGATGATTTGCAACAAAAGACCTGATGCTAACCCTGTAATAATAGCGGCCCCCAACACAAAATCCCAGGAGTACAAACCTCATTGAGGAATCTGCGACTCAGACGTTCTATGTGGACTCTCAGCACACCATAACAGCTGGCGTGTCACTGTTTTGTAAATGAAACCGTCCGAGCCTAGACCTACTAATTATGTTATACACCTTAAGATACATTCTGTTTTCACTGTCGAGTAGAAAACCGACCGTTAGTAGCTATGTCATCATTATCTGGTCTAACCTAACACGACTGGTTTGCTATCAGGGGAACTGTCCACTTATTTGGATGTTTTATCAATTTCCTTCGAGAAGACACAGTTCTGGTCGTTGTTGTTTTTTTGCCTATGTGGCAGCTATTGCAAGGTCGTATGTTGGCGATTGGACCAGTCAAGTACCGTTTTAAAGCGCCATGACACTTGAATTTCACCAGTTAGATTGATAAGGTAGGGTAACATCCAACTCAGTCACCAAATGCTGACAAAGGGAAATTTTACTCGGAAACTGTTAGTGTTACCTTTTACCAACTCAAAGCTAATGTTGTTGCATCATTTAAATTCCTTAAACAACTGGATTTGATTGAAAACTCATTTTGTTCTTCTTTAATTATTTAATTTGAACGTTATTGATAACCATCTGTTAGACAAGTGATTCACTTTTTAAGTCCAATAACGAGTTTTGATTGTGATAATAAATCATGTAATTGCAAGTTTAAATCAATGTTTCTGCATTGCTTTATGTTCCGCTATTCACGTTCATAGTTGGTAGCTGGTTCATAGGATATGCTAGTTTAACATGAAGGCTTGCTAGTTTAGAGTTTTAGTTTCAAAAGATAACTTGTTTGTTAAATTTTAAGTTTGAACTCAAAATCGATACAACAAGGACAAAATATGACCAAAGAAAATATTTGAATGGAGACCCATGTGGAAAATTAAGAAAGATAAGACCTGCATCCCAGGAAACCCAGTATTATGAGTTTGTCTATCCGTTGTTAGCAGTCAACATCTATCACATAAGTCATAATATTAAGAGTAAGTAAAGACCGTGTGAAGGATAGCTTGGTTATAACAGGTAACTTAACAACTTGAAATCAGACATAACCATTTTCTGCTCTGTATGAAACTAGACTAACAAACATTTTATTTTCCTTCTTATATATTATGCGTACTTGTTCTTTTCAAATTCCTATTTTATTGTGCGTTTACGCAGTGGTTGTGTTTTTCATCTATACAGCATGCATTATTGTTTTTACATAACTGTACAATTTATATCATTTGCTGCATTTTCTTGTTAATTATTGCTTTCATCAAGTACAAGTAGATGTTGATGTTTTTATTTGGATTCCTTCATTTTTCACTCAGATCATGTTTGTCTCGGTAATTGGTGACACCTAAAGACTACGGTAAACACGTCCATTTAACCGTGCCCATTGTCCCTGGAATGACATCGGGTTGTTTTGATCCACTCATGTCCAACCTGTATAATTAATGATCTACATAAAGTACTATCATTTGGTGTGGCTGATCTCCTCTGCAGGTCTATACTTTATCTGTCATGTCCGGGAATGTGCTAACACTGCGGTCAGCACACCTGTAGTATCAGATAACGGAACCAGCCAGCCGTATCCTACCTCACCATCCACATCCAGACATTGTTGTGTTGATGAGTTGTCCAGACTACCGTGTGGCTCTGTTTAACGTTATTGTGTTGATTGGCTGTTCAGACTGCCGTGTGGCCCTGTTTAACGTTATTGTAATGATGAGTTGTTCAGACTACCGTGTGGTTCTGTTTAACGTTACTGTAATGATGAGTTGTCCAGACTACCGTGTGGCCCTGTTTAACGTTATTGTGTTGATTGGCTGTTGGTATTACCGTGTGGTTCTGTTTAACGTTATTGTAATGATGAGTTGTTCAGACTACCGTGTGGTTCTGCTTAACGTTATAATAATGATGAGTTGTTCAGACTACCGTGTGGCTCTGTTTAACATTATTGTGTTAATTGACTGTTGCGACTACCGTGTGGCCCTGTTTAACGTTATTGTGTTGAACGGCTGTTGAGACTACCGTGTGGCTCTGTTTAACGTTGTTGTGGTGATTGGCTGCTAAGACTGCCGTGTGGCCCTGTTAAACGTTATAGTGGTGATTGGCTGCTCAGACTGCCGTGTGGCCCTGTTAAACGTTATAGTGGTGATTGGCTGCTCAGACTTCCGTGTGGCCCTGTTTAACGTTATTGTGTTGATTGGCTGTTGAGACTACCGTGTGGCCCTGTTTAACATTATTGTGTTGATTGGCTGCTGAGACTACCGTGTGGTTCTGTTTAACATTATTGTGTTGATTGGCTGCTGAGACTACCGTGTGGTTCTGTTTAACATTATTGTGTTGATTGGCTGTTGAGACTACCGTGTGACCCTGTTTAACGTTATTGTGGTGATTGTCTGCTAAGACTGCCGTGTGGCTCTGTTTAATGTTATTGTGTTGATTGGCTGCTGAGACTACCGTGTGGTTCTGTTTAACATTATTGTGTTGATTGGCTGCTGAGACTACCGTGTGGTTCTGTT
Organism: Mizuhopecten yessoensis; assembly: GCF_002113885.1. Classification (NCBI taxonomy): domain Eukaryota; kingdom Metazoa; phylum Mollusca; class Bivalvia; order Pectinida; family Pectinidae; genus Mizuhopecten; species Mizuhopecten yessoensis. Next base: position 1,824,465 of record NW_018408864.1, on the reverse strand, counting down.
TAACGTTATTGTGTTGATTGGCTTTTGAGCTCTGTTTAACAATATTGTGTTGATTGGCTGTTGAGACTAACGTGTGGCTCTGTTTAACGTTATTGTGTTGATAGGTTGTTAACACTGCCGTATTGTCCAGTTTGTTGTTGTTGTGTTGATAGGTTGTTAACAAATGGCTGTTGCAAATGCAAATGTATATATACAGACACATTGTTTGTATGTTAGACTTGAAAACCTGACCGGAAGTAAGCGCTAGTTCTCGGTATCACATCAATTATTGTCAGTGAATATTTCTATCACTAAAAATACTAATTATCGCAATACTAACAGTGCAGTTAAGTGATGTGCTGTACAGTGTTAATTAAGAAGACATTTTGTAATTTTGTAATGATTATTTACCAAATACCTTTCACGACATCTTTACATGACGTCATTTACATGCACATGCTCTAATCCCAAACGTAGAGGTTTGAATTCAAAATTCACCGAACATCTGTTTAAGAATTAAACATGAAAGTTGAACTGAACTAAATATATCGATCTGGAGAAATAATTCCCAAGTGTACAAATATATACTACAATGTAATATGAGCGGTTGCAGTACTATCTTAGGAGTGGCACGACTGGTTCGCCCGTTGTCAGTATAATGTGACCGGGTGGGGTGTCCTGCTGGTGTCTTCGGCAGTATGTTTCAGTGAGGTAGCACTATAAAGTCGGCATCAGTGCATCTTGCACACAGTGGAGGCCGTCCTTAAATGACCATAGCTGTTGATAGGACGTTAAACAATACCAAACCAAACCAAACCAAACCAGCAGCACTAAGGTTGAACTACCAGAAATACGATATAAGGCAGTACCTCTTAAACATTACTCTGTTAGTGCAAACAGCGAAACAAAGTAAATAAAAACAGCATCATATGACCATTTCGCCCATTTAAGCCTCATCAATGGTGGTAATGGGTCAAAATAATTAACATAAAATCAGCTTAAATGTAGAGAAGACATAACCAGGCTATAACATGTCAATGAGACAATCTCTACGGATAGAACGGTCACCAAGCTTTCGGGCTTAGCCCTTCTCTACGGATATAACGGTCACCAAGCTTCCGGGCTTAGGCCTTCTCTACGGATAGAACGGTCACCAAGCTTTCGGGCTTATCCCTTCTCTACGGATAGAACGGTCACCAAGCTTTCGTGCTTAGCCCTTCTCTACGGATAGTACGGTCACCAAGCTTTCGGGCTTAGCCCTTCTCTACGGATAGTACGGTCACCAAGCTTTCGGGCTTATCCCTTCTCTACGGATAGAACGGTCACCAAGCTTTCGGGCTTAGCCTTTCACTAGGCAGTGAATGGTCACACAGATTTCGGGCTAAGCCCTTCACTAGGGATTGAATGGTCACTAAGCCTTTAGGCTTAGCCTTTCACTAGGGATTGAATGGTCACCAATATTTTGGGCTAAGCCTTTCACTAGGGAGTGAATGGTCACCAAGATTTCGGGCTAAGCCTTTCACTAGGGAGTGAGTGAATGGTCACCAAGATTTCGGGCTTAGCCCTTCACTAGGGATTGAATGGTCACCAAGCCTTTAGGCTTAGCCTTTCACTAGGGATTGAATGGTCACTAGGCTTTCGTTCTTAGCCTTTCACTAGGGATTGAATGGTCACTAGGCTTTCGGCTAAGCCCTTCATCGGGGATTGAATGGTCACCGCGCCTTTCGGCTTAGCCTTTCACTAGGGATTGAATTGTCACTAGGCTTTCGTTCTTAGCCTTTCACTAAGGATTGAATGGTCACTAGGCTTTCGTTGTTAGCCTTTCACTAAGGATTGAATGGTCACTAGGTTTTCGTTTTAAGCCTTTCACTAAAGATTGAATGGTTACTAGGGTTTCGTTCTTAGCCTTTCACTAGGAATTGAATGGTCATTAGGCTTTCTTTCTTAGCTTTTCACTAGGGATTGAATGGTCACTAGGCTTTCGTTCTTATCCTTTCACTAGGGATTGAATGGTAACTAGGCTTTCGTTCTTAACCTTTTACTACGGATTGAATGGTAACTAGGCTTTCGTTCTTAGACCTTTACTAGGAATTGAATTGTCACCGGGCTTTAGTTCTTAGCTCTTCACTAGGGATTGAATGGTAACTAGGCTTTCGTTTTTAACCTTTTACTACGGATTGAATGGTAACTAGGCTTTCGTTCTTAGCCCTTCACTAGGAATTGAATTGTCACCGGGCTTTCGTTCTTAGCTCTTCACTAGGGATTGAATGGTCACCAGGCTTTCGTTCTTAACCCTTCACTAGAGATTGAACAAAGACGCAAAACCAACCAAACATTTTCCTTCTTAATTCATACAATAGACAATAACTGTTTGTAGCCGTAAGCTATACGCTGTGTAAGGAACACAGCTTTGAAGAAACATCTCCTGGGGTGTGACTCAGTCTGAATGACGGCCCTTCCCGCGAGAGGGGAAATGTCCGCCAACACTCGGCTGTCACGTACTCCACGGGTACTACATTTCGCTACGGCGGGGTTCATCAGGAAACATTTTTCAGGGGAGTTCTGTACTAACGGTATCATTATGCGTTATCACAGAGATAGCGAGAGGCAATAAATAATGGCGTTCTATCTCTTCATCCGCAAACTCATAGAGATGTTCACGCAAGGGGCGTAAGTAAAGAAGCTGTGGCCTAGATAATAAACACCTTCAAGTACGTTTTGAAAATTTGATTTATGGTTAGAAAGTCTATAAAATATCTTAAAACTTTGCAAATAATATAGCGGCACTTCTTCTATACGACAAAATCGAAACAGTTTACCTAGTTATGTCTACATATTCGAGAAAATTGGCATTTTTTATTTTCGAAAATGGAAATGAAATGAAGGATGATAACACAAGGCTGAGAGTGAAATGAGGAGAGGAAGGGGAGGGGGAGAAGCGCTGGGATGATGTTGTGTTGTGATGGAGTTGAGCTGAGATTGAACTTTAGGATCTTTGACACTAAACTGTGGTTAATGAATATTCGTTTTCACATGTTTTGTTAGGAAAAGAGTTCTCAAAGTGAATGTGTCTGTTTGTTTGGGTTTCGTATGTTGTGTGAATGGTGTTATGTTGGTATTGGGCTGCCCACGGGTCGGTGTTGTGTTGGTATTGGGCTTCCCACGGGTCGGTGTTTTGTTGGTATTGGACTGCCCACGGGTCGGTGTTGTGTTGCTATTGGGCTGCCCACGGGTCGGTGTTGTGTTGGTATTGGGCTGCCGACGGGTTGGTGTTGTGTTGGTATTGGGCTTCCCACGGGTCGGTGTTTTGTAGGTATTGGACTGCCCACGGGTCGGGGTTGTGTTGGTATTGGGCTGCCCACGGGTCGGTGTTGTGTTGGAATTGGGCTGCCCACGAGTAGGTGTTGTGTTGGTATTGGGCTGCCCACGGGTCGGTGTTGTGAGGTGTAAAGCTTCTGTTGGTGAGGATATCGCGGACAGGAAGTCGATGAGACGTATAACTAACACTATACAGCGGTGACACGCTATTTAATGTTTAGATCATCTGTCACCAGTATTTTTATATATGTTTTTTAATACATGTATATATATTTCGATTAAACATCAAGAGACAGGTTTTTTTATTTGTGTATCTGATTTAGTACCGGTAACATCTTACACAGTGTAGAAACAACATTCAATCTAATGTTCAATATACACCGCGCAACCGTCCATTCATGCCCTGCCTAACGAAAGCACAAATACAATTCTTTATTGCATACTCTATGTCAATAGAGCGGACAGCAGATACCAAATTTGAGAAGACATATATGAACAATACTCATCGTCCACGACAGCGGAACCCTTACTCGACAGACTGTGCCATCGTGCTGAATTAGTTATATTTGCCATCTGCCTCTCTATCTCCGACCATTGAGTACGTCCGGTCGGACAGCTGGACACACAGCGCGCGAGCTTCATGATAACACGAGATGTACATGATGCAATATGTAGGGCTTTGGTTATCCGGCCCTAGACCGGTTGATACCGTTATCTAATGATAAAGAAGCACTATCAAAACGTGTGTGTAAATACGGTTAAAGATAATGTTTGGTGGTTTAACGCAATTAGGCTGGAGCTAACTGTGGAATACAGGCGACCTTAAGCAAGGATGATCATGTTGTACACGATCTGAAATAGTTTTATAGACATTAATCCTGACAATTATCTAATTACACCAATACACTCACTTAATCAATCAACCAGTATGAGGATAACCTCTTTCAGACAAAAACTGACTACTGGTATAATAAGCTCAAATACCTCCCACACTTGGTCTCTCTTGGGAGCTCTCCTCGAAACATCATCTCTCCACCGACCCATGATGTCGTCAATCAGGAATTCAGAAATACCAACTTAAACAGATACCGTTCGATTTGAAATACCATTTCGTTATATTTTTGTTTTTTTATTTGTCTCTCAAACATATGTCCTTAGTCGTCTTTATGTTGCTAACATTGTACCGTATCTGGTATTGAATATTCACGTCGCTGCATAATCAACATCTTTGATGAAGCAAAGTATCATTTTGATGTAGATGCACTAGATGATCAAGGATTGTGTCCCGAAACCCGTACTTATGGTCAAATTTAAAAGTCAAAACTTATCTTCCAAGCTAGATAGTAATTAGTGAAAGTTGAATTACAACCATGATCAATATATAATTGTTAAATGCCGACGCCTACATCCAAACGAATCAACCCAAATGTCACACGCATGTGGCTATGGTGTACCATGGTGTCTCTCTTAAAGTGATGACCGACAGTGGACATCCCCTCGTTGCATCACACTGCTCTGAGCGAGGAAACCGCCAAAATCTGTGATCGAAGCATCATGGCGGGAGGCAACATTGACCATCGCAAGGCAAGCAAACCCCACGGCGACACCCCTCCTATGCAGGAGACCCGTTCCAAAGGCAAGACTGGAACAAAACAGTCTTAAAGCGCATTTTCTCTGCCCTGGAATGGAGAACCCTGGTCATGCAATATATGTAAAGAATTGCTGACCGACCCCAACGCAAAGATTACTGAGTGTTAAAGATGTCGGAAAAACATTATTTACAATGTATCGACAACGGAGACAATGAACACGCAGTGTTGAGCGAATCGGACTCGCTTATGTGGTTTAGCGCTCCATGCAGAGTCATTGACGAGATAACTCATGCACACGGGAAAAGGATGCAAGAATTGGAGAGAAACATTGAACGCAATTGTGATTTAGAAGGAACTTTCCGCGAGAGCATATTCTGTGAAATAAAGCTAGGATCATTAGATAAACTACTTATAGGAGGGATATGCATGAGCCCCATTAGCACGCCGGAAAACTAAGCTATGTGCAACACAATTAAAGTTGTATGAAGTAGGAAATACACACGTTTATTGTTCATAGGAGACTACAATGTCCCCGGTATAGACCGGGATAACAACACTACGAAAGGAGGTATAAATAGTTATGCGATTTTATGAAGGCTTTTTCGGGGTACTTTTTACTTTTTAATTAATTCTACAGATGCATTTTATCTGTCGTTTCTGTTCTGTTGCCTATTAGCTTTATCAGCGGGATTTCGCTAAGAGGCGGGCTTGACGCCATATTTGGCTAGAAATGGGGCGTGGCTTAAGTGCGATGGGAGGAGCTTAACACGATTGATCATGATTCTATCGCAGATTAGAACATGGTCCGTATCCAATCAAAACACGCGTTGCAAACGAATCGTGTTAGAATCAAAGATAGAACGCCCCTAAACATGAGAAAGAATTCATTTGTCACATTTGTCACAGAACTATTGACATCTGTTGACATCTGGAACAGCTTGACACCAGAAATGATGTTATCAAGAACTATCAACCCTTTCGAGTCTTGCCTAGACCATCACTGGAGAAACAAACCGATACTCTATAATTATAGAGAACCAATTTTATTATCCATACGTAGTTAAATACATGAACTGAATATACTTTTTGATAATTAATTATCAAATAAATGTTGTAAACACTTATTACTCTAATTCGGAATTTATGTATAATCTACTTTTTTACCCGAACAGTTAATGATTAACGTTATTTAAATGTCCATGCTCTTGTCAAAATTAGTTCAACCCGTATCGAGCTGACAGCAGAGGATTTTCTGTAAGTCCTACAGTCAGAACACAATCTGTGTATCTGTGTATCTGTGTATCTGTGTATCTGAGTATCTGTGTTGCGGAGACGTTAGTTGGTCGATTGTTCCTCAACGTTAGTCGACATCAAATAAACATGGTGCTCCTTATTTAGTTTAACGAAGTTGTCAAAAAATGGACATTGTACTTCAGTGATACAAGTATAGACATCAATATGAGGGTATTGTTCTTCCAAGTTTCTCAAATGAAAACAGAAGTTAAGTATGAATTGCTTGATCTCAATGTCCTGGTCACACTAAATGATCAGTATAACACGTATGCAATTGTATTTTTAAACACAAAGCATCAGTTAGTCTAGTTTTGGAAAAAACCAAATATATTTAAAATTTACGGAAACTACTAGGCTTGATTGGAAATTTAACCTGTCTAATTTTTCGAAATACTAGCTAATCGCTGTATTGCAGTAATTCTGTGTATTTGTTAATAATAAAGAAACTAACCAACATGCATGTATGTGATCCGAACCCTTCCTTAGAGTCCTTATAAACAACGTTACATGTACATTTTATGTGATCCGAACCCTTCCTTAGCGTCCTTATAAACAACGTTATATGTATGTGATCCGAACCCTTCCTTAGAGTCCTTATAAACAACGTTACATGTCTGTGATCCGAACCCTTCCTTGGGGTCCTTATAAACAACGTTACATGTATGTGATCCGAACCCTTCCTTAGAGTCCTTATAAATAACGTTACATGTATGTGATCCGAACCCTTCCTTAACGTCCTTATAAACAACTTTACATGTATGTGATCCGAACCCTTCCTTAGAGTCCTTATAAACAACGTTACATATATGTGATCCGAACCCTTCCTTAGAGTCCTTATAAAGAACGTTACATGTATGTGATCCGAACCCTTCCTTAGAGGCCTTATAAACAACGTTACATATATGTGATCCGAACCCTTCCTTAGAGTCCTTATAAAGAACGTTACATGTATGTGATCCGAACCCTTCCTTAGAGTCCTTATAAATAACGTTACATGTATGTGATCCGAACCCTTCCTTAGGGACCTTATAAAAAACGTTACATGTATGTGATCCGAACCCTTCCTTAGAGGCCTTATAAACAACGTTACATATATGTGATCCGAACCCTTCCTTAGAGTCCTTATAAACAACGTTCCATGTATGTGATCCGAACCCTTCCTTAGGGTCCTTATAAACAACGTTACATGTCTGTGATCCGAACCCTTCCTTAGGGTCCTTATAAACAACGTTACATGTATGTCTTCCGAACCCCTCCTTAGCGTCCTTTTAAACAACGTTTCATGTATGTGATCCGAACCCTTCCTTAGCGTACTTATAAACAACGTTGCATGTATGTGATCCGGACCCTTCCTTAGAGCCCTTATAAACAACGTTTCATGTACATTGTATGTGATCCGAAACCCTCGTTAGAATCCTTATAAACAACGTTACATGTATGTTATCCGACCCCCTCCTTAGCGTCCTTATAAACAACGTTTCATGTCTGTGATCCGAACCCTTCCTTAGAGTCCTTATAAACAACGTTTCATGTACATTGTATGTGATCCGAAACCCTCCTTAGAATCCTTATAAACAACGTTACATGTATGTTATCCGACCCCCTCCTTAGCGTCCTTATAAACAACGTTTCATGTCTGTGATCCGAACCCTTCCTTAGAGTCCTTATAAACAACGTTACATATATGTGATCCGAACCCTTCCTTAGAGTCCTTATAAACAACGTTACATGTCTGTGATCAGAACCCTTCCTTAGCGTCCTTATAAACAACGTTATATGTATGTGATCCGATCCCTTCCTTAGAGTCCTTATAAACAACGTTACATGTACATTGTATGTGATCCGAACCCTTCCTTAGGGTCCTTATAAACAACGTTACATGTCTGTGATCAGAACCCTTCCTTAGCGTCCTTATAAACAACGTTATATGTATGTGATCCGAACCCTTCCTTAGAGTCCTTATAAATAACGTTACATGTATGTGATCCGAACCCTTCCTTAGAGGCCTTATAAACAACGTTACATATATGTGATCCGAACCCTTCCTTAGAGTCCTTATAAACAACGTTCCATGTATGTGATCCGAACCCTTCCTTAGAGTCCTTATAAACAACGTTTCATGTACATTGTATGTGATCCGAAACCCTCCTTAGAATCCTTATAAACAACGTTACATGTATGTGATCCGAACCCCTCCTTAGCGTCCTTATAAACAACGTTTCATGTATGTGATCCGAACCCTTCCTTAGCGGCCTTATAAACAACGTTACATGTATGTGATCCGAACCCGTCCTTGGAGTCTTTATTAACAACGTTACATGTCTGTGATCCGAACCCTTCCTTAGGGTCCTTATAAACAACGTTACGTGTATGTGATCCGAACCCTTCCTTAGAGTCCTTATAAACAACGTTACCTGTATGTGATCCGAACCCCTCCTTAGCGTCCTTATAAACAAAGTTACATGTATGTGATCCGAACCCTTCCTTAGGGGCTTTATAAACAACGTAACATGTCTGTGATCCGAACCGTTCCTTAGGGTCCTTATAAACAACGTTACATGTACATTGTATGTGATCCGATCCCTTCCTTAGGGTCCTTATAAACAACGTTACATGTACATTGTATGTGATCCGATCCCTTCCTTAGGGTCCTTATAAACAACGTTACATGTATGTCATCCGAACCCCTCCTTAGCGTCCTTATAAACAACGTTTCATGTCTGTGATCCGAACCCTTCCTTAGAGTCCTTATAAACAACGGTACATGTCTGTGATCCGAACCCTTCCTTAGGGTCTTTATAAACAACGTAACATGTCAGTGATCCGAACCGTTCCTTAGGGTCCTTATAAACAACGTTACATGTATGTGACCCGACCCCTTCCTTAGCGTCCTTATAAACAACGTTTCATGTCTGTGATCCGAACCCTTCCTTAGAGTCCTTATAAACAACGTTACATGTATGTTATCCGACCCCCTCCTTAGCGTCCTTATAAACAACGTTTCATGTCTGTGATCCGAACCCTTCCTTAGAGTCCTTATAAACATCGTTACATGTATGTGATCCGAACCCTTCCTTAACGTCCTTATAAACAACTTTACATGTATGTGATCCGAACCCTTCCTTAGAGCCCTTATAAACAACGTTTCATGTACATTGTATGTGATCCGAAACCCTCCTTAGAATCCTTATAAACAACGTTACATGTATGTGACCCGACCCCTTCCTTAGCGTCCTTATAAACAACGTTTCATGTCTGTGATCCGAACCCTTCCTTAGAGTCCTTATAAACAACGTTTCATGTACATTGTATGTGATCCGAAACCCTCGTTAGAATCCTTATAAACAACGTTACATGTATGTTATCCGACCCCCTCCTTAGCGTCCTTATAAACAACGTTTCATGTATGTGATCCGAACCCTTCCTTAGAGTCCTTATAAACAACGTTACATGTCTGTGATCCGAACCCTTCCTTAGGGTCTTTATAAACAACGTAACATGTCTGTGATCCGAACCGTTCCTTAGGGTCCTTATAAACAACGTTACATGTACATTATATGTGATCCGACCCCTACCTTAGGGTCCTTATACACAACGTTACATGTATGTAATCCGAACCCTTCCTTAGGGTCCTTATAAACAACGTTACATGTACATTATATGTGATCCGAACCCTTCCTTGGAGTCTTTATTAACAACGTTACATGTCTGTGATCCGAACCCTTCCTTAGGGTCTTTATAAACAACGTTACATGTATGTGATCCGAACCCTTCCTTAGAGACCTTATAAACAACGTTACATGTATGTGATCCGAACCCTTCCTTGGAGTCTTTATTAACAACGTTGCATGTCTGTGATCCGAACCCTTCCTTAGGGTCTTTATAAACAACGTTACATGTATGTGATCCGAACCCTTCCTTAGGGTCTTTATAAACAACGTTACATGTATGTGATCCGAACCCTTCCTTAGAGACCTTATAAACAACGTTACATGTATGTGATCCGAACCCTTCCTTAGGGTCCTTATAAACAACGTTATGTCGCATGTAATACTTGATACTCAGCCAAACTATAATGTCAATATCTTACTACTGTTATTAGTACCATTAAATAAGGTTATATTGTAACACTGTATACTCCAGAAGTTTGAATCATGGAATGTGGATTTTGAAAAATTGAAAATAATGTTTTATTAGTCTTGAGCATTCCCTCCTTAAAATATTTGTTCTAAGCAAAACGTCTAATTTTTCACATTTAAAACTACATGTACCATACCTCTTACAAGACTTAAGGATCGCTTTTGTTTATTATTTTGTTATGTGAGCTTTCTTTTCAAAGAAATGCGAAAGTCGATATGAATACCCGTATTTAATTATTTTCGAGCTTATTTTGTGAAAAGCACAGCAAAGGTCCACACGAAATATACTGAGTTTATAATCGCCAGAAATTACTGAGCTACTGGTTGACAATATCTTTGTTCGGTTTGAGGGCAGGTTTTCCTCACAAAAACACAAATCTCAATTTTTAACAACAGAAGACATTTAATGGTAGTACAGGTAAATAATAAGATTCTCAGACGATGTAACTGCACGATTTTACGGTTCTACAGATTTAAGTGTTTGTGACAATAATGACCACGGGAAGGCCTTTTTTGGACATCGACAATTTTTGTATCGACAAAATACGTTCTTAGACTCTTAAAACAAGGAACGAAGCCATGGAGTAGCCGTGTTAATGCTGGACTAGGAATATCCTCACGGTCAACCTTCACAAAATCTCGCGAGAATTCAAATCATTATGTAATCTTGTCTGGAGATCGCGATGCATCATTTACATGACGGGTTTTTTCAATAAAGCTGGAACATTTTGGGATGTAAGTCTGGGACATTGATTACGTATGCATAAGCAGGCGCGATGTTGCACATATTTTTTTTTAAATGTAGTTGTTTGTTTTTTACAACAAGTTAAGCAGAATATTCACCGCGAACAGAATACACGTAACAATACAATGATAAACCACAAAACATAACAATAAAAACGTTAACCAACTACGAAATGGTAGCCTACTAAACCTTACAGCTTTCTTAAAACACTAAATGTTACATAATATTGGAATGGTTATTTGTTATAATGAAATGGTAAACCCGCTTAATATAATAAGAACATGGTTAACCTACTGATCATATTATCAATTCGGTATCCCACCTAGCATAACAATGACATAGTTAGGCCACTAGATATAACCAACACAAACCTCCCTGGTAAAATAATAGAAGGTCACCTAATGAGTGGTGCTTTGTTATCGTGTTTATCTCACTCGAGTTAGCTAATTTTCAAATTGTATACATACATGTATACGAGGATTACAGAGAGTCTTTTATTATTTTACAACTAATGAACTCGAGTAAGATAAACACACACTGATAACGGCAGCAGGCGAGTGCCACTTTAAAATACAGCGACAAACCAGTGCCACATTGATAACAGATACAAACCGTTACAACAGTCATAACAGCGACAAACCAGTGCCACATTGAAAACAGATAAAGACCGTTACAACAGTCATAGCAGCAACAAACCATTGCCACATTGATAACAGATACAGACCGTTACAACAGTCATAACAGCGACAAACCAGTGCCACATTGATAACAGATATAGACCGTTACAACAGTCATAACAGAAACAAACCAGTGCCACATTGATAACAGATAAAGACAAGTGACATAGTCATAACAGCAACAAACCATTGCCACCTTGATAACAGATACAGACCGTTACAACAGTCATAACAGCAACAAACCAGTGCCACATTAATAACAGATAAAGACCAGAGACTTAGTCATAACAGCGACAAACCAGTGCCACATTGATAACAGATACAGACAGTTACAACAGTCATAACAGCAACAAACCAGTGCCACATTGATAACAGATAAAGACCGTTACAAAAGTCATAACAGCGACAAACCAGTGCCACATTGATAACAGATAAAGACCGTTACAACAGTCATTACAGCAACAAACCATTACCACATTGATAGCAGATATAGACCGTTACAACAGTCATAACAGCAACAAACCAGTGACACATTGATAACAGATAAAGACCGTTTCAACAGTCATAACAGCGACAAACCAGTGCAACATTGATAACAGATACAGACCGTTACAACAGTCATAACAGCGACAAACCAGTGCCACATTGAAATACAACAACAAACCAGTACCACATTCAAATACAACAACAAACCAGTGCCACATTGATAACAGATAAAGACCGTTACAACAGTCATAACAGCGACAAATCAGTGCCACATTGATAACAGATAAAGACCGTTACAACAGCCATAACAGCAACAAACCAGTGACACGTTTCAACAGACAAAGACCGTTACAACAGTCATAACAGCAACAAACCAGTGCCACATTGAAAACAGATAAAGACCGTTTCAACAGTCATAACAGCAACAAACCAGTGCCACATTAATAACAGATAAAGACCGTTACAACAGTCATAACAGCAACAAACCAGTGCCACATTGATAACAGATACAGACCGTTACAACAGACATAACAGCGACAAACCAGTGCAACATTGATAACAGATACAGACCGTTACAACAGTCATAACAGCGACAAACCAGTGCAACATTGATAACAGATAAAGACCGTTTCAACAGTCATAACAGCAACAAACCAGTGCCACATTGATAACACATAAAGACCGTTACAACAGTCATAACAGCAACAATCCAGTGCCACATTGATAACAGATAAAGACCGTTACAACAGTCATAACAGCAATAAACCAGTGCCACGTTTCAACAGACAAAGACAGTTACAATAGTCATAACAGCAACAAACCAGTGCCACATTGATAACAGATAAGGACCGTTACAACAGTCAAAACAGCAACAAACCAGTGTCACGTTTCAACAGACAAAGACAGTTACAACAGTCATAACAGCAACAAACCAGTGCCACATTGATAACAGATAAAGACCGTTACAACAGTCATAACAGCGGCAAACCAGTGCCACATTGATAACAGATACAGACCGTTACAACAGTCATAACAGCGACAAACCATTGCCACATTGATAACAGATAAAGACATTTACAACAGTCATAACAGCAACAAACCAGTGACACATTGATAGCAGATAAAGACCGTTACAACAGTCATAACAGCGACAAACCATTGCCACAATGATAACACATAAAGACATTTACAACAGTCATAACAGCAACAAACCAGTGCCACATTAATAACAGATAAAAACCGTTACAACAGTCATAACAGCGACAAACCAGTGCCGCATTGATAACAGATAAAGACCGGTACAATAGTCATAACAGCGACAAACCATTGCCACATTGATAACAGATAAAGACCAATGACAACAGTCATAACAGCGACAAACCAGTGCCACATTGAAATACAACAACAAACCAGTATCACATTCAAATACAACAACAAACCAGTGCCAAATCGTACAGCGACAGACCAGTGTTGAGTAGTGTAGCTGCCTTAGGCTCGAGTAGGCACGTGCTTACACATAATTTTGTCGAGTTTTCATTTTTAGTTAGCGTAAATTCATTTTGAAAAATTGAGTATGTGTTTTCACTAAAATAAAAGATTGTTTTATATACAGGATGTGTTGTATATATTTAGTACAAAATATGGAAAATATCTTATTTTCCCACATTAAAAAAAGACCTTATAACATATAAGTACAATAGAGTCTACAACTTTCAAGCTGACATTAAACAATGGTATTACCACACCTAACTGTGAACAAGTTTGTGGTCCAAAAAATTTGAAACATTAAAAGTTCAGATGACCCAATCAGAGGATTCTCCTCGCTGTGAATCTGTCTTGTATTCTAAGGTTACCCAAAATAAGGCGCCATTCGTACATTCTCATGCCCCATCCTACCCGGATGTGGCATATGGTATCAGTCGGAGCACAGGGACCTGAGAATTTATTACAGCTATATTTTAACCTAAACTGATGTGTTCAGAGTAATTTTACACAATTCCTCATACCAAATAGAAGGGAGGCCTTCGTTTTCTTATCATTCAAAAAGAAGGGCAAACAGCGATATAAATATATGGTTGTAAATTATTTTGGAGCATATTTTGTGAAAAACACTGTAAAGGCTAAAATAAATAAACAGATGATGAAATTGTGAGAAGATTTTTTTTTGTTTCATACGAGACTAAATTTATTGATAAGCAATCAAGACAAAAAACAAACTTAGCCAGGTCCTTCAATTTAACATTCAAATATATCGAAGATATTCTGTCTATAAACAACAAGAATTGTATTGATTATATTTTAACAATTTAATCAATATATTCCACCGTGAGGATATTCACCTTTTATACAACATAACTATTTGTTGCGAGTTACATTGATAATCGGTCAAAACGACGTCATTTAGTGACGACGTCACGGACACGTTCTTCATATCACTACACCAATGGGAAATACGCAAGAATTGAGATATAATATTTTTCCATTTTGTTTGGTAAGGTTATATAGTGGCAATTCAGAGCAAATGGAAATATTCTACATTAAAATCATTCATGCAATATTGTCAGCGAGAATTAGTTAAAAACTTCTGCTCAAATCCTCACATTTAAATCATAACCACTCATTCATATATACTTTCGAGCTATTTTGTATATTAAATCATAAAACGAACTGGTACACTTATGAAATGAGTTTATTAAACTTCACAACTGCTGTCGTTAAATCAAAACACATTTTCCAATAAATTGCTCAAGTGCCTACACAAGATTTATACCCCAGCTACGCCCCTGGTGTTACATCTGTTAGAGCAAATATAGACCAGTGCCACATTTGGAGCTGTGACCGGCCAGTGCTATATTGACAGAACAGCGATAGATCAGTGTCAAATTTAGATCAGAGACAGATAATTCTCGTAAATCTTATGCCATTTACCAATGTAATGTACAACACTATTATTTGTTTACATTCTGTTCTACTGCAAAATTATATTGTTGAATGTTGAATGAAAGTGTATGTATATAAGATTATGTAACTTCGTAGTGTCACTATTGTAATGTAGATAAAATAGGACTGGCTATCAGTAGGGAGCAAATACCGACACACTATATGCTCTGTCGCATACTCTGGGTTATACCGACACACTATATGCTCTGTCGCACACTCTGGGTTATATCGCACACTCTAGGTAATATAGCATACTATTTACTCTGTCGCACACTCTGGGTTATATCGCACACTCTGGGTTATATCCCACACTCTGGGTTATATCCCACACTCTGGGTTATATCGCACACTCTGGGTTATATCCCACACTCTGGGTTATATCGCACACTCTGGGTTATATCGCAGACTATATGCTATGTCGCACACTCTGAGTTATATCGCACACTCTATGTAATTTATCACACTACATGTATATGCTCTGTGGCAAACTCTGGGTTATATTGCACACTCTATGTTCAGTCACATACTTTGGGTTATATCGCACACTCTATGCTCTGTCGCACACTATGTTATGTCGCACAATCTGGGTTATATCGCACACTCTACGCTCTGTCGCTCACTCTAGGTTATAGTGCACACTCTATGCTCTGTCGCACAATCTGGGTTATATCGCACACTCTATGCTCTGTCGCACACTCTGGGTTATATCGCACACTCTGGGTTATATCCCACACTCGGGGTTATATCGCACACTCTATGCTCTGTCGCACGATCTGGGTTATATCGCACAATCTACGCTCTGTCGCTCACTCTAGGTTATAGTACACACTCTATGCTCTGGCGCACACTCTGGGTTATATCACACACTCTATGCTCTGTCGCAGAATCTGGGTTATATCGCACAATCTACGCTCTGTCGCTCACTCTAGGTTATAGTTCACACTCTATGCTCTGTCGCTCACTCTAGGTTATAGTGCCCACTCTATGCTCTGTCGCACAATCTTGGTTATATCGCACACTCTACGCTCTGTCGCTCACTCTAGGTTATAGTACACACTCTATGCTCTGTCGCACAATCTGGGTTATATCGCACACTCTATGCTCTGTCGCACACTCTAGGTTATATTGCACACTCTATGCTCTGTCGCACACTCTAGGTCATATTGCACACTCTTTGCTCTGTCGCACACTTTGGGTTATATAACACACCCTGTGCTCTTTCGCACACTCTGGGTTATATCGCACATTCTGTGTTATATCGCACACTCTGTGCTCTGTCGCACATTCTGTATTACCTCATCGCACACTCATCCACAAGATTTCTCAGTAGGCATTTGAAGGCTATCAAGGTCCGTTTTTCAGAAAGTCTTAATTTTCAAATAAGTAACGATAATGCTGATGACAGTTGAGACTACGGTTTAAGGAACAAAGTAACGGTTCGGTAAGTTTAAAGTTGTAAAGTTTACCGTTCGGGTAAGTTTAAGGTTGTAAAGTTTACCGTTCGGGTAAGTTTAAGGTTGTTAAGTTTACCGTTCGGGTAAGTTTAAGGTTGTTGAGTTTACCGTTCGGGTAAGTTTAAGGTTGTAAAGTTTACCGTTCGGGTAAGTTTAAGGTTGTTAAGGTTACGGTTTGGTTAGGTTTGAGGTACATTTTGTGGGTAAGGTTACGTTTCGGGTAAGTTTAAGGTTGACAAGGCTACGGTTTGGGCAAGTTTAAGGTAGTTGATATTATGGTTCTTGTAAGTTTAAGATTGTTAAGGTTACGGTTCTGGTAAGTTTAATGTTGTCAAGGTTACGGTTCGGGTAAGTTTAAGGTAGTTAAGATTACGGTTTGGGTTAAGTTTAAGGTAGTTAAGGTTATGGTGCGGGTAAGTTTAAGTTATAGTTAGTTTTGGTCAATGTAAGACGTAGTTATAATTACTTTATGTTCTGGTTAATTGATGTCAAGGTTATGCATACTAAGTTGTTATAAAGAATTATTCAGCTACACTTTAATACTAGCTTATCTCCCTCTAGTTTAAAAACAAATGGTCAGGCTATTATATTTTTATTTATTTATTTATTCGGAAAAGTGACTAAATCATGTGTGGTTTAATTGAAAAATATATTAAATTTAATCACGGAATTAGATTGTTATCTAAGTCCGTGATTTAACTGTATAACCGACAGCCGACAATCATTACGTATCCGGAAGTTCCAACCTAGGGTACCTGGTGCCGATTTTATTTGTAGTATTTTTAAAGTTGTCAACATCGGAAACATACATGGCTGCAAATCCAACGAAAATCCCGCATCATCTTCGAAGAACAAGTTGATACATGACATCTTCCAAGCAGCTGTAGGTTCACATGAAACAACATCCTCTTGCGACATTAGCTTAGGTATCGACGAGTCTAAAACGGCTATTAGTATTAGGGCCTAGTAATGCCGGACCGAACACAGTTCTGATCAGTCTCAGTGGCGGACCCAGGGGTGTTGCCCTAGTTGCCCGGGCAACACCTTTTCTTCTGTGTCAAAAAATAATCTGGACTTAGGTTTTTGAAGATTTTCCTCTTTTTCATATGGGATTTTCTTCTAATATCAACCATCATGTCAACTATGATTTTCGATGGCAAGCAGCAGTTTGAATATCTATATATGCCTAAGGGTGCAGTTGCCCAAACAAGGAGTCCACTATTGATACTCTAAACAATAGGGGATTAATCCTCTTTTGTTTATATATTGTTAGGGTCTCCAGTCAGGTCAGTGGTGAAGGTTCAACGGACTGTCTACCTAATTGTATTGTTCTAATGTCACGGTGTGATGATCACCCTGTTCGTGGAGAGAGGATAAAACCATCTGTTGGAATTAGGTATATATGTTACTTGTTATTTCAAAGGTAGAGTCCATTTCATGATAGATAAACCTGTATTTCCACCTGCGGTTTCATCTACATATGGTCAACAGGAGTGAGTTATTATACCTGTTAAAAAATGTAAATTTCAAAAATTTCAAAGACAGTAATGCATCCACCTTAGCATCGATCACGTTATCAGGTGAATAATAACCAATGTTAGCATAAATGCCTGGCATGTATATATATATCCTTTTTAACAGGTGATGCCCTTGTACATATGCATGCATACAAATTCTTAATAAAAGACAAACAGTCAAATCATAATTCATTTTTATGACAAACTAAATCAATATTTTAACCAAAAACCTACATGTTTACCATTGTTTCAGAGAATTTGTTAACACTCGCTCCACCCGGCCATCATAAAATATAAATACTCTATGTTATAAAATATAACCTGGCATAAAACCGAAAACTCAGAAAACTATTCTATGCCCTATTCGATCTGTTTGACAATGGAAATAATGTCCGATAAATTCTAGCTTTCTACGCTTGACAGTGCTTGAACAAGTTTAGTATTACATCTTTAGAAAAAAGAATTCTTCTCGCTGTACTTGGCAGGGAAATTATAATTGTCACAATCTCAGAAATAATGAAGTTCTATATATTGTTTGGTGCCAGAAAGTAATATACATGTACAACCGACATGACAATTATATTTTATTAGTTTTTTTGAGTCTTCTGAGTTTAAAATTTTGGGCAACACCCAAAATTAATTCCTGGGTCCACCCCTGAGTCTGACTGTTGTTTCCCGTGATATCGGGAATACAAGCGAGGCCGATATTCGTCTTACTAAAGTGAAGGTGGATACCGATATCCTGTCAAAAAGATGGGAAAAAGCTCACGTGTTTAAGTTCCATACACGTCAACATTTTAACAAGCGATTGTAATGAAATACAACTAAGTCAACGGAGGCGGGTTGTTTTTCCGGAATTGATGTATTTTTGTGTAATTTTTTTTCCACCAATTAAAGGTCTTCCGACTAACAATTGTAGATTGATTTGTTACTAGCATTATTGTTATAGGTTTTAGGGCGGATATATGCACATATAGGATCCATCTAAGTTTTACATTCACTTCGCCTGCAAATGTAATATGAAAAAGGCAAAGCCTCAAAAGTCAGAAAAAAGCCACGTACATGTAGCTTTTGCTAATCTGTGACATTATATAGGCCTGCCCTTCATTTGTCCCTGTCATGAACTGATAAAGTATGTTTTTCAGAGTAGTCCTAGGCCTATCTTTATGTATACATATATTTAAACATCGATATAGGAGCTACCGTCATCTCATGTTCTGAGAAATGTTGAAGATATAAAAAGGGCTTGGGGGACACAAGAGCAAAAAATCTGAAATTAATCTGTTTATATTGGCTCCGACATTTTAAATATCTAGTTAATTTAGATTCATCAGGAAAGAGATATGACGCAACGGATATTTTCGGGTAATTCCAACAATCGACACATTTTTGTCGGGGTAGAAAAGGAGAGCTGTCATTCGCATTTGAAATACAAATGAATTTTTGCGATGTTTTCCAATAATAAAGTGATGAATCAACCAAAAAATGTTGTCTGNGGGGGGGGTAAAAGACTGTCAGTGTAGACAGTAAATATCGTTACGTAACCTACACCATGCCAAATGTAATCAACAGTAACTGAAATCGGAATAACAACACGTTGGTTGTAAAAGATCATTAAAAGATGAAAAGACCAGTCGTTTTCTCACATTCTCAATAAACTGATATTACAAAAATATGATGTGATCCGATGCGTATCTCATAGATGTTTTCTGCTGTAAATGATTGAGAAGAGTAGACAGAAAGGTGGTTGTAGAGTAATAAACAAAAGTGTACCACGGCACAGTGTTCACCTTTACACATAAAAGTTACAGAAAGTGTCCGCTATCGCATATTGTATACAATATCACATCATCACCTTGACATCATGACATTAATGGTTTCTATGTAACGTGTTGTAACACTTACAGAAACAGTTGCAGATGGTGGCTATAAAGTTGGTATGTTACACATGTATGTGATAAACCGTATCTACAACTCGCTACCATCTGATAGGAAACATTTCGAGATCGCTCATTGCATATACCACACGCCAAAAACTCATGGCAAACGTGATATGTTGGGAAAATTCCGCAATGACAGCGTTCTGATACTAGGTACATGGTGTAAAGGCGATGTATCGATAACACCAGACAACACATATTTTGACACAAGTCTGGTTTGTATGTATTTCTGTCAAATGTTGGCTGGTATAGTGTGAGTTGAGTCGTCGTGAAAACTAATGCACCAGACATATGATGGAACGTGATCAATATCAATTTTCAAAACCGAGAGAAAACCAGCAACTGTCTAAACTTTGAAATCCAGGTTTTCCGTACTTAAAACAGGACTCCGAGTAGTCTTGAACCCTATAACCAGGAACAGAACGCCACTAGGAGGTTAGTATATGAAATAGTTCCTTTGTAATTATGTTATAACAGGTGCAGTGTTTAGGTAGATTTGTCTACGTAGCTGGTACTCTGTCCTTCCATTTAGACGGCGTGAGTTCAATAAATTTCAAAGAAAGTGTTTGCCCTGCCTCCACGTCTCCAATAATCTAGGTAGAGAAGACAATGGTCTGAGGTAGGTGCTACAGTACCTGTGTTGGGACTACAAGTGCAGTGGCGCTATGATACAAACTGTTAGAAGGGTGTTCCACACGTAAAGAGATATGACAGAGGACCAGTTACATTAGATACTGATATGGCAGCTTCCACAAAACCCTGATGTTGCATTATGTATGCGTTGCAACGCACATTAAAATGACTTAGTCTAGCTAGATATAGCGTTTCTTAAAGTTCCAAACGCCCTTAAGTTTTGTGTGTGTTATCCTTCCGTTAATAAAATGAATTGTGGATTGATGATGTGTTACCAGTTTGATTTGACCATTATAAACAAGGCGGACGCGTTGATAAGACGCTTAACCTTCCGAAACACATAGCCCTATTATCCTTGTTCTTTTTCAAGTGTCTCCCACTTAGACCTTCCTTTGTTCATTTTTTGCCCCTGTTTTATCGATTTTGAGTTCGATTTATTGTTTTGTTCAAGTGTTCTTTAGATATTGTTTTTTTTAAAATTTATACTATGCATTTTACAAATGAACGATATTATCGCGTATTTTAATAATAAGCAAGACAACTCTCGTTAAGGAATCGGTGTCCAATTTGGACGGAAGACATGCTGATGGTAAGAATCACTCGGATTACTGTAATTTGGATGTGGATTGTCATGGGACTACCACGGTAATACAATGTAAACATGATTTCCCATGGACTTCGTCATTTTCAGTCAGCGTGTTATTCGACGGCTGAAGTGAAGTGGAATGCGACCTTCTACACAAATGTTTGAGGCGAGGTTGACATTTTTCTTACCTTGTACTTTACTGAACAAACATTAAAACACCACATTCTAACAGCAGAAGCATGTGGACGCCATCATCATTCCGGAAAAATATATTATGTCACTTAGGCTGGGACCATGGCCCCGGGAGGCTTTGCTTTATCGATGTAACACATGCTAAATCCTTTTTCTGCTGCTGCACATGTCAGCTGTGTTGACTACTACAGACATACATTAAACGCCATACACAGCACACACAATCTACATACTCATAGTAAACTGGTTAGCTTGATGTGATACTCATAATTCACAAAAACACAATAAAGTTCTTTTGATACATGACTCAGTAGAATATGTTTCAGAAGATCGAAACATCCAGGATGATTTAAGAAAGTCAATAAATATTAACATTTTGTGAGTGAAACTTTATCCTTTTTACTGCTTAATTTGAAGAATTGTCTGCATGGCAGGCTTTCGGGTGTTCATTGGGATTGTTGGCTGCATGATTTTAGGTGGCTAGGACATTGTGATCTGCCGGTATGCTGTCAACAGAGGCATGTATGAGGGACCGGTGGCATGCATACCAGTGTAAGTTGGAATCTTTGGTCGCATGTATTAATTTGGTGGCTACGTGCTCTTAAGTGTCGTTTTGAAATATAAGCTGCATGCTTTAAAGTGACCATTCGAATTTTCGAATAGTTGGCTGCTTGTTTAAAAATGTTAATTTTAATTTTTGCTGCATGCTTTAAAATGGAAATTTGAGTTGTTGTCTGCAATTAACACGTTGTTGGCTGCAGGCTTTAATGTGTCGATTTGAGTTGTTGACTGCATGGCTTTAATGTGTCGATTTGAGTTGTTGGCTGCAGGCTTTAATGTGTCGATTTGAGTTGTTGGCTGCAGGCTTTAACGCGTCTATTGGAACCGGTTTTTATATGCTTAAGAGTTGATTTTAGTGGCTGGCTGCAAACTTTAAACAGTTGATTGCAATAGTTGGCTGCATACTTTAAAGTATCAATTTGAATTGTTGGCTGCACGCTTTAGAGTGTTGATTTCAATGGTTGGCTACATGTTTTAGATCTATTTTTATATGTTGATTGCATGTTTTAAAGGGTGTTGATTTGAAAGACTGTCTGCATGTATTCAATGGATAGATATAGAGGGAAAGCGGCATGCTTCAAATTGTTGACTTAGAGGATTGAATGCATGCTTTGGATGGTAATCGAGGTAACATTTATTTTATTTAATTGACTGTTCGTTTCAAAAAGTTAACAACATGGATTAGAGGGATGTTGACATTGGAATGATGATAGTATGGTTTGGAGTGGTGTTGACATTGGAATGATAATAGTAGGGTTTGGAGTGGTGTTGACATTGGAATGATAATAGTAGGGTTTGAAGTGGTGTTGACATTGGAATGATAATAGTATGGTTTGGAGTGGTGTTGACATTGGAATGATGATAGTATGGTTTGGAGTGGTGTTGACGTTGTTTGATGTGAGTATGCTGTGCTGACATAAACTGAAGTGCTGATGAACATGTTTTAGATATAGATAAAATAATACATACTGTACAATAGTAGTTTTCAATTTCTGCTCGAGTTCTTTGACTTATCAATTATCCAGTGAAGTTGTGAAGCCAATTTAAACATCTGCCTTAGGAATCACCAGTATACTGGAATTAAAACTTTCAGCTAAAAGATCATTCGTTTAGATGTTTTAACACCGTCATAGTTTTTAAATTCAGCTTTCACACATTTTAATTGCATTTCCACTGTTCAAAATTACATCATAGAAACAGAAAGTACCTGATCGGGATTCGAAATATTAGTCCGGTGAGCCTAAGTGACTTCGCGTAGCCATTACTGATTGTAAACATCGTTAACGTCGTTACAACCGTCGACGTTAACAAATCTGACAATAATCAGACCGTTCGTTATACTACTATTATAACGTTTTAGGCTATAAAAGCTGGGGATTGATTTTGTGAAATTTGATTAATCCCAGACGTCAGATTAAAAGATATTTGTTTACTGCTCCCCCAGAAGTAAGAGAACTTGTGAAGGTGTTGACAAGGCTTATCTGGAGAACGTTTCGGGTCTGCGCACGTGTTACAGTCATTGAAGTGTTTTATTGACAAATTCTAAACATCTATAACTTAGTAAATACGTAAGATAAGAAGGGGGCAGGCCGGTAGCTACAACATGAAGGCAAGTCGTGAGGAGGCGAGCGCTACCGATTAAACAGGTACAGCCCTCGTGAAATATATCCAGACACGCAATGCACTCGTGCAGTCTGAGACTTCAGGTGAAAACATATGTGTACTATTGCCCATAGCAACGAGGTTGTATAGTCAACTACCAATGATATCTTGGAAGAGCTATATGTAATTAAAACGCAGTGTTGTGAAATGTAAAAGCTTTAATGACTTGATAAGACATTGCGTATATGGCCTACTCTAAATAGAATCAAGACATTCTGAGGTTTAATATAAACTTTATTTATTTAACAACAATTATGAAACAAGTTTTTACAACTTATACCAATCACTCTTGTTGGCACGGATGTTAGCGCGCTGGGGGTCTTACTGTGGGGGGAAACCGGAGCACCCGGAGAAAACCCACGTAGTCGGGCAGGTGACCCCATACCTTTTCACGTCCAATCGGGGAATCGAACCCCGGCCGCCTTGGTGAAAGGCAAATGCGCTATCCACTGCGCCACCCGACCACCCGACAAGGTTGAGGTTTACGTGCATTGCCTAAAATCTTGTGTAAATGGGTTAAACATGTCATTTCAGATCGCCACGTATCTTGTGCATTAATGTTGATGCTGTAAATACATTGTCAGTCGGAACATACGACAAATGTTAGAAAATTGTTTTGGCAAATTCTAATTTTTAGAGGTTCTTGCTTTCGCTTCTACACTGAGGTTAATAAGGAACCCTCTCAATTGTCTGAGGCTGTTTTGTTCTTTAACTCGTCCTTACTATATCTTTGGCTCGAAAGTATTTATTTATTATGAATGAAGGACTTGTCACGTCTTGAAGTAATCTAAACTTTTGTGGTCATAGCCATCAGGTGCTTTCCGTCAACTACGAGATAGGGCATAGGTAGACCATTCGAAGCCGTAGTTTTTCAAAAAAGGCATGTCGTCTGAATGCCGTCGACATCTATGACGTAAGTCCAATCATCTGGACTGACAGCAACACAAAAATGTTGGAATAATTCAAGGCATGACCAGTTTTCCATGCTTTTTTCATGCTTCATGTTTTTAATAGAAACCCCGATGCCGAAACAAATAAACTGCAAGACGTGTTACAGAGAGAAACATCTTCTGATTTCCCTGCATTGTTTTTGTTGCCAGCGATATGAAGTCAAGTAGATTTTGACAATCTGTAGCCGAATCCTCAAGCCCTTTAAGGATGACATATTTTACCGAGTGTTGATTTAAACTAATAGATCCCTAATGACAGTCCTTATACATCAACAGAGGATTAGCATACCCACTGTAATTCCTTCTTAGGCCTCTGCATCCAAATTTGAGATTCTAAACGGGGGCTCTGGCCGCAAAGGGATAATATATTTTGTTAGCTTTGGGCGTGCGTTGCAGGTAGATGTGATGGTGTGTTTCCCGACCATGTGATGTGTTTTAAGCAATCATACACTCTGGCATAGATGAGGTATATCATAATTGCTATGTTAAATCTCGCCATTGACCACATTATTGAGCGATTTACAGAGCGACAAGAAATTATGTTAAAACATCGGGAGTTATGGGTATGGGTTCTGGAACCTTTCCTTACGTAAATTTGTGCTCCGTGGGGTGGCATTTTCGCCGGTTTAAACCCCTCAAACTAAGCATAAGGAAAGATTTGGGAAACAAAGCTCTACCTTAAGCCGCAGCTTCCGGTATTCCATTCCACATTGGAATTAGGTTTGTGCACAGAGACTAATACGCCAGTGAAATATTCACGAGGTAATATAGGGATACTGTAACAATCGTCTTCAATAAAATTTTGTTCATATTACCTGATTTGCCAACTTGTTAGAAAAAGCCAACTGAGACAGAAACACGTTAATGGTATTCTAACGGAACTAACATTATCTTTCATCGCTTATAAAAGTATGAAGCATTAAAAACTATATAGCAAAAAGTCATTAAACGACCGTGTTCATTACGACTTAGGTAGATCGTTAATTTGACAATCTAATCAGAACACTTGCCGGAACAAACAGAGGTGTAGTAACTCTTGTCGTGCCTGGTTTATAGCCGGGATCGCTCGGCTATCATTTTCACACTAATTGGAAGAGGAACGCTTTGTCACACAGGGGAACTGATTGTATCGGCAGGTTCCGAACATTAAACATTGCTCGGCTCCAGCTATTATTGGGGATTTGTCTTTCTGAAATACGTTGTCAGCTCAAGTCTTCTCACTACAGAGAGACATGTGAACAATCATCAAAACTGAACATCACAAATGGCCGTCACGTGAGTAATTAGGCGTTTTGTTGGTCTGTGTGATTATCACTTTACATCAGGAGACATTCTTCCGTCAACAACGTAATAATTGTATTTGTACATATTTAGTTCGTGACATTGTACATACACCACGGAACCAAAATAGAGAAATGATGTTATAGGGATAACCGTCTTACAAAGTCATAAATCACACTGTCGTATCTTTGTAATAATTCTGATAGCATTTACTACATTATTAAGACATACAGGTAGATCAGCTTCGTAAAAATCTAGTCCTTGTCGGAAAGGTTCCTACGCAGGAAAATTACAATTGCAAAACCGTATCTGTTGAAATCACTATTTGGCAACATCGAAAAACCTTACATGAAGTTTATCAAATGAGTTGAAAAAAAATGAAAAAAAGATAACAAAATGTTGTGTCGTACTGAAGAAGGGATTGTTTAACGAGAGAAAATGGTAATCAGGACAGTTTTGTCACACACAGTGACGGGTCGTTAGTCAGGCAGTTTTGGTTACAGACAGTGACGGGTCGTTAGTCAGGTTAGTTTGGTTACCGATAGTGACAGGTCGTTAGTCCGGTTAGTTTGGTTACAGACAGTGACGGGTTGTTAGTCAGGCCGTTTTGGTTACCGATAGTGACAGTTCGTTAGTCAGGTTAGTTTGGTTACAGACAGTGACGGATTGTTAGTCAGGCCGTTTTGGTTACATTTGTACCGATAGTGACAGGTCGTCAGTCAGGTCAGTTTGGTTACAGACAGTTACGGATTGTTAGTCAGGCCGTTTTGGTTACATTTGTACCGATATTGACAGGTCGTCAGTCAGGTCAGTTTGGTTACAGACAGTGACGGTTCGTTAGTTTAAACAATATCTTATTTCATCATTTGCACACTACATTACAATACAGTGCAGATACAACGAGGATCGGAAAACAAGCTATAACCATATATTAATTCCTCTCCTCTAGTACAATTGCAGCAATTCACATGTACATTTACACACATCATTGATGAGAAGGACAAAACATCATTAAAATAATAAAACAAATACTACAGATATACATTATTTGATTGATAGTAAATGACATTGACAACGAGCTGTTTTAGTAAGGAATAACAAGAGATTCCATTGATAAAGATTCCTTAAGAATCACATAGAAATAGTTACCTCAGTGGTGAAAAGGAAAACTAATTTAAATATGCAATAGCTGTTGACTGCACGGAAATGAATATTTCTGCATTTTCCGTATCATTTAGTGTGGGATCACCCCATAAAAGAACATCTACATTGTCATGAATATTGTATTTTAGGATTATATCAGACAATTATTAACACAAGTAAATAAAAAATGAAAGTTGTCTTCTATCAGAAAGCCCAAACACAACAAGGTGATTCAGAAAGGTTTTTGTGGAATAAATGTTGGTTTAATGAGCTACATTTGAGTCTGAGTCTAGCATGGAGTATTTGACCTTTGCGATTACCAGTATAAAAATAGTTTGGTGCATGTCTGATAATGTTATTATCAAGATGTGTTTTTAGTACCTTAACTGATGAATTTTCTTTAATATTTAGTGGTAGTTCATTCCAGAGGCGAATTGAAGAAGGTAAAAAGAATTCATTATATAAGTGTGTACGGGTTTGTACAGTCTGATGTAAGTCGGGTCTTCTTGTATTGTATGTATGATTGTCGGAAATTCTTGAAGGGACTAGATAATATAGATAGTTAGGCGATATTTTGTTGACCATTTTATGATACTGTATTAGTTTGTGTTTATTTACGACGATCTGCTAGTTCTTCCCATTTGGTGTCCCTATATAGAAGTTCTATATTAGCTAATTTGGTACCCCCTGTAACGATTCTGGCTGCCTCTAGTTGCACACTTTCTAATTTCTCACTTAGCTTAATTTGGTATATTGTTCCTGACTATATCAGCGTATTCCAGTTTCGATCTAATAAATGATAAATAAATTTGTTGTAAAGAATTTCTATCAAGTTTGAATTTCTATTTTCTTTTAGAAGCAGATTCTATTATATGATTTATATGAACATGCCATGGAAGATTTGACGAAAACCAAACATCAAGATGTTTGTGACTAGACACTTCAGAAATAACACTATTGTTGAAGGAAAGATCACCATGGTCAGGTTTCAAAGCTTTACGACTTATAAGTAAATTTTCGGTTTTGTTTGGATTAAAAGTTACCAGCCATTTATCAGCCCATTCTTGAATAGTGTTAAAATCATTATTTCACATATTTCTAGCCACATTGGGATCGCCCACTATTATGTAATGAGATGTATCGTCTGCAAAAAGTTTAACTTTTCATCTTAGATTAACAATAATATAGTTTATGTAAACAAGACATAATGAAGCCGCAATTATTGATCCCTGCGGAACACCTGCCGTCATATTTTTGAGATCTGAAAACTTTCCGCCTAACACTACTCTTTGCTTTCTGTTTTCCAGATAACTTTCAAACCATTTGATAATTTTACTCGATAAACCCACTAACTTAACCCTCCATGCCAAACTCTGTCGAACGCTTTACTTATATCACAGAAGACTACACGAATTTCTTTACCGGCATCTAAAGCTTTCCCAATATCATTTGTAATATAAAGTAATTGATTTACAGCAGAGTCACCGAGGATAAAACCAGACTGGTGTTCTGTAAAAAAAAGTTCTCTTAGAAAAGTGTACACATATTTAAAAACACAACGTTCCATTAGCTTACCGACAATAGTTATGAGAGAAATGGGTCTGTAATTAGACAGAATAGTTTTGTCACCTTTTTTAAAAACGGGTGTCACATTAGCAATATTCCAGCTGTCTGGATAAATACTATCATGTATAGACTTATTGAAAATACAACAAAGTGGCTGACATAATTTATCTTTCCCTTCTTTTAAAGGTTTACCGTGTATTAAGTCAGGACGGGTTTCCTATGAACACCGGGAACACTGATTGCATCGCTGACATATTGTGGTGTTGTATTGAGTGTGTCTAGATGTGGGAGAGAAAATGCATTGTCTGAAGGAAGTGTAGCTTGTGAACGGCTTACAGTGATTGTTCGGAGAAGTAGGGGTTAAATGCTTCAGCTTCACATTGATCATCGTTAATTACCACGTCATTATATGATAAAGGAGGGATAGAAGAAGATTTCGTTGGGAACCCAGTAATTGTGTTAGCTATTGTCCATCATTCCCGTGAAGAAGATTGTGTAAGCTTATCAGCTAGTTTACTAAAATAATCTGCCTTAGCTTTTCTTATAGCATCAACACAAAAATTTCTTAACTGTTTAAACTTAATCCAATGAACTGGATTCTGAGTACGCTTGGCTTTCCTATGGATACGTTTTCGTGACCTTATCAATGTTCTTATATTATTGTGCATCCACGGGGAATCTTGAGAACGGACAATAATTAATTTGTTAGGGATTGAAACTGAAGCACATGCTAGTATGATTTCGGTTAAGAAGTTGACTGCATCTTGTAGAGGGGAAGTTTCTATATTGGCTCGCCAGTCGATTGTGATTTGGTATTGAACAAATGGTAATCGCCCTGATTATATACATGTAACCATATTTTCCTTTATAAGATATAATTGCATATGTATTTAGCGATATCTAGATATAAATATATATAGGGCAATGATATCTGTCTATAGCTGATAGAAACGATTCGCCAACTGATACTTTTTTAATTATGTTCATGTTGTGAATTATGAATAAATCAAGTAAAGAAGAAGATGATTCAGTGAAGTTTGTAGGTTCCTCCGTTAAATGCGTCAAAGAGTAACGGCTTAGTATATCATTGATACGTACTGGCCTGTTAGTACCTGTAGAGTTCAATAGATTTTCATTAAAGTCCACCGTTATGAAAATGTTACTAATATTCGTATCAATTGCTAGGTCTATAGAGTGTTCTATAAGATGCCATAACTCATTATTAGAGTTTGGAGGTCTATAAAAAGTTCGAATGAGGATGCTAGTATTGTTAATACTTAACTGTAGCCAAATATATTCAAGATTCATAACTTCTCAATTAGTACGTCTATGAACATTTATATTTCTGTTCACATACACTGCTATGCCTCCGCCTATGCGGTTGTATCTACTATTTAGGAATGGTGGGTGGAATCTATCAGATAGCAAATCATCAGATGTTTCAGTAATAGCAATTATATCAAAATGCTCAAGTTCAGACATGATAAGATCTGTTCTATGTAACAGACTTTGTACATTATAATGAACCATTGACAGATCACACCTGTTATCAAATGACACAGTACTACAGGATGAAATAGAAACGGAGTCGTTCACTGACGGACCGGGGTTCAGTTCAATGTCTCCACAGCGATATAGCAAGTTAATTGTGTATACTAACCACAAAATGTAAAATGATATTATGGAATAAATGAACAAATACAAAAATACGATGTAAAAGTTTTTACTTACAAGGGTTGCTTGCTGTTTTTGCTTGAGATTGACAGTTGCATTTATATAGCCTTCACATGTGAAAAATAAAAACATGATAATAGGGAGTGATCTCGGATTATAAAACCAAAACAAGTTTATCATCAACAGGAAGAATAGAGTGATCCTCATTTTTGGAATGTGGAAGACAAGCTCTGGTCCCATGCATACCAGTTATAATGAGGTGACACAAATAATCATCAGGCTTTAAGTTATACGGTACAGGTAATAGAGGTAAAAACGCAAATACAAAAATGTATGAACTGGCGTGCATGGTGAGTAAATATGGAATACAGGAATTGATTGTCCGGATAGTACAGCATCATGTGAGATTTGATGTAAACACGTATTTCACACCCAAATTAGAATTCAAAACTACCACTGAGGTTAAAAAACACAGATATGATTGAAAACAAAAGTAGAGGCTTAAATACATATAGAGTAGTTGAATAGTGAGGGAACCGTGAGGCTATCCTCAGGATTATACAGTAGATACCGGATAACTGATTATAAAGGAAAAAGCTATTAGCGAAAGTCACACAATCGAAAATAAAATTCACCAAGTGCACACGTTAATAGACCAAGATAATATAACAATAATGACTTGTCAATGTCATACCGATCAACAAATATTGCAAGAGTGAGTTTGATATCATATCGAAAGTTGAGATTTGATGTTGTCACGCACGCATGCACGCTCATACATACCTGAATACACTTGAACATTATATATTTAATACATACTTTTAGCACATTTATTACATATAAACATTTAATAAGAACATACACACATACATACATACATACATACATACGGTTCGTTAGTCAGGTCAGTTTGGTTACATACAGTAACGGTTCGTTAAATATGCCAGGTCAGTTTGGTTACATACAATGACGGTTCGTTAAATATTAAAGTCAGGTCAGTTTGGTTACAAACAGTGACAGTTCGTTAGTCAGGTCTGTTTGGTTACAAATAGTGACGGTTCGTTAGTCAGGTCTGTTTGGTTACAAATAGTGACGGTTCGTTAGTCAGGTCAGTTTGGTTACAGACAGTGACGGCTCGTTAGTCAGGTCAGTTTAGTTACAAACAGTGACGGTTCGTTAGTCAAGTCTGTTTGGTTACAGACAGTGACGGTTCGTTAGTCAGGTCAGTTTGGTTATATACAGTGACGGTTCGTTAGTCAGGTCAGATTGGTTACAAACAGTGACGATTCGTTAGTCAGGTCAGTTTGTTTACAGACAGTGACGGTTCGTTAGCCAGGTCAGTTTGGTTACAAACAGTGACGGTTCGTTAGTCAGGTCAGTTTGGTTACAGACAGTGACGGTTCGTTAGTCAGGTCAGTTTGGTTACAGGCAGTGACGGTTCGTTAGTCAGGTCAGTTTGGTTACAGACAGTGACGGTTCGTTAGTCAGGTCAGTTTGGTTACATACAGTGACGGTTCGTTAGCCAGGTCAGTTTGGTTACAAACAGTGACGGTTCGTTAGTCAGGTCAGTTTGTTTACAGACAGTGACGGTTCGTTAGTCAGGTCAGTTTGGTTACATACAGTGACGGTTCGTTAGTCTGGGCAATAAGCTTACCGATATTTACGAGACGTTTTTGAGGTCACCAATAAAGAATAACTTTATTGGTTAAAACGATATTTCATAAACACTGATATTGTATGCATTATGAAAGGACATAATATTTGATCGTTCATAATTAATTTTGACAGTGTTTGTAATTTTGATGGTATATAAATTTTGAACTATATAAAATTTGATATTTTCTTAAGGAATCAAATTTACTAAATATCATTGTCGCGATAAGGTGGGCTTCCATATATTGTGTACAATGTAACACTGACGCTATTACACACAAAAATACAGTTTTGTTAGAATCCTCAAGTCAACAATTGCGTGAAACAAGATCGCGTCAGGTTGAAGCGTGTGGAACTTGACAGCTTTTCTTCAGAACGAACCACTTGGGTGATCTCTAATTGTAGTAGAAATCAACTACATGCAAAAGTATCGACTGGCGTCAGAACATTAGTGGCAATTTAAAAAAATATGTTTCTTTTTTTACGAAACCACTATTTTTTTTACATCGTTGCGGTTAACGATATGCGGTTATGAAAAGTGTGTCTTATGAAATGTGAGCTTCATTCAGAAGAAATACGGCAAGACTGTTGTAATGCTAACACACTAAGTAATCGAATACCCCGAGATCAGCGGATAAGAAGATGTCGATGTAATGGTATGTTCGGGAATTACATATTGTGTACAATAAAACAACGGATTGTTGGGAAATATACAAGCTACGACTGCCGTATTACAGCAAATCTATCCGATGCATACACGTTTTACCGTATGCTCAACAGGGAATGTTAAACATCCCTCGTGCAGTCGCATAACAGATCATAACAGTGCACGTGCGAGAACGCGTAAAGCATGTGTGTTGTGGTCCCAGTCTCATTCACGACGTCAGTTGTCAACACAGTCTTTATGAGTCGGCGTCAAAGTTACGTAATGTTCTGGTAAGAGCGGACTTGGTATGAAGTGGATACGACTATATTTACAATTACTTTTAAAAACCTGTTATTCCTTTTTTTAAACTGATAAATAAAAAAATAAAAAAAATAATCTCACAATCATCTAATGTCGATATTGATCCCTATTACAAGTGGGTGTGGTGTTTTTTTATGTTAAACAAACTATTTTAAGTTCTAGGAAACAGCCAACTGCAAGTATTTTATATGTACCAATGGAATTGATTTATATTTTGTACAAGTATTTTATATGTATTAATGAACATAAATGTAATTGTGATATGTGACACTTAAATAAACAAATTGAACTTGAACTTGAACTTGAACTTTATTAGAACGATAATTATTATATCAACCGAAGAGAAGCGACAGTCGATGTCACACTTTTCGCTTGGTACGTTTGAAGTTTTCTGCCAGGGTTCCATAATGGGTGGAGACAAGGCAAACACACATAACGATAATGTAATCACTCACGAATTAAAGAAGCGAACTGTTATTTATTAGTCTGATAACGTCTTGATATTTACAGGCGATATGGCCTTGATACGATCACAAATATTTGTGAGGGTCAAGGTCGTGTAATCCATTGGGGATGGGAGGCAGAGGCGGAGGATATTGTATGATATAATACGACTTGGGTTACTATTTATTCGTTCGATATTTGTTTTATTATGTGTGGAAACCTCTGCTGCTGTGACACTCTACTGGGCCAGAAAAGCATAATAAACTCCAGCGCTGTCAGAGTTGCTTCGTCCCTCGGGATTCGGCACTAAACGGCACCAAGGAGTATTAGAATCGCTCGCCATATTCATAACATGTCGTAATTACAGAATTAAAATTAATTTATTGTTTAATTCTGTGCAAGATTATAATGCCAAAAGATGATTGAGTGACGGAGACGTCAACATCGCCATGGTCTTTGGGGAAAGCAATTACCAGAATTTTCAAAATCCATCAGTATTACTTGCACAAACAGTTTCAAATAAGCTCTCGACCGATTCCTTTGGTACAAGCCGTCTATCGGTCATTTCTAATGCACATTGTTGATTCTTTGTGCCGTATTTAATTAGCTGGAAGAACACGAAGTATCCGAGTATCACCAACGTCTTTGGTCACAACGAGAAATACACGGCAAGACTGCGAAAAGGCTTCATCAATAGTAGAAATATTGTAACCCGAAATTACTTTTACGGCTGCAGGAATTTTGAATGCACGGCGAATGACAAAGAGGTATGGCGGAAAACTGCCCGTATTTCCCTAAGTCGGCATTTATGAAAACGGGGGAAAAAAATTAAGGAGTAAAACATTTCGAGTAGCAAAAATGCATACAAAAGATTCAAAACCTATTGAATATGAATTTTTAAACTGCTGAGAAATTAGGTTTTGCTAATATGATACTGAAAATATAGCCATATACACTATATCTATGAAAGTGATGGGGTTTCCCGGAGTTAAAATAATACTTTCAACACTTTCCCATCCGAGGACCAACTTTTGAATAAACTTTTTGTGACCGTGATGTAATATGCAAAAACAAATCGTATTACGGAAAAGTGGTCCTCATTTCGGAAAGTGCTCATAATAATGAAAAACAGGGGTGATCAAGTTTCTCTAAACTGCGACCGGTGTTTTTCGGGTTAAATAAGTTTAAAATTGCCAATATCTATATGTTCTATGTAGGCGAATGTGTAACGCAGTTTACTTGCGACTAGAAAACGGTGCAGGTTCGAATCCTCCTTCAGTTATTTTTTTTTTAAAATATTTAGGCATGTGATCATTTTCCTTAATAAGGCAATGGTGGTTTTAACTAAATGGATGGAAGATTTTGTTTACATTTTAATAACATACCTATTGATTTATCAGTTTTGTTAGTTATAATTTCTTAACTATTTTCTATCGAAGCATGTCAACACATTCCTGTACACGTGTACAGTACAGCTACGCTTTGTAGGTAAGACACTATTTTTGATGAAATATATGAATTGTTTTACCCTCCAACTGGCAATAGTAATTATATAAAGTACTTAAACACCAACAAATAATGCCGAAATACCAAATATGTGGTCTGTTTACAATAATCTATTCTTGGACACGGGATTCCGATATTGCTACCTGTATAAAAACACCCGAGGATGCGCGCACTAGCGTAAGATAGCTTTGGGGAAATAGGCATAGCAACCCGCCATATCTCTTTATCCCCTAATTATGATGAAATGTGCTAATACAATATATAGCTATCTATATCACTATATGCTTAGACAAAGCATGCGTGCCAGTACAGTGTAGAGTCAGTGGGTATATGTTCAGTTCTTCATTACCTTGAACCTTACGGCTCATCACATACAAATGTAAGATTCTACACTTCTTCCCGTATATGCAATGCCCTAACAATAATTTTGTCCCAGTCTGCCGCTGGGAGTTGAACCCGCACCAACCAACACACAGGGTTCCACACTCTTATACACCAAGCAGCCGGGTTATGGATGTGACGTCATGATAAAGACCTGTATCGCAATAATTTCTAATCTACCCGCAGGTGTAGCTAGATAGAGGTATCTAATACTGGTTCTTTATCAAGACTGTATTCACCGCTACAGCAGTGATCGTGACATACACATATTTACATGCGTATGTATATATACATTTATCTATAACTATCAGCGCGAACAAATTAAGGATCGAATTTCAGGGATACACAGTCCTTTATGAAGACAAGAAAAATACAACATTCACACATGCCAAGCTCCAGTTAAACTAATTTTCCAAATTGATATGTTTTACTAAGCCAAAACCGAACTGGTCGCTCGTCTTTTAGTGAAAAATTGCACGAGTGAATATTGACTCAAGAGAACAATGTCTCTAGTGAATATTGAGTCTACTGAATATTTGCATATTAAATTTAATGAATATTGGCTCTAGTGAATATAGTCTTTAATGAATTGTGTCTCCTTTTTCTTCAATATCACGATACGTTTATTTATTTTCTAAGCTAGTTCGGCGTTCTACTCCTGTTGATTGATTAATCCAGCTCCTTGCATCTCTCTTGCTTTTTTTAATTATTTTCTCATTAGAAACTTAAAAATCGTTACTATAGTTGACAATTTCCTCACGTTACACCAGTCAATGGCGTGAGACGCAAAGCTTTTAGAAGACTGAATATTTCTGCCCGCGCTGCGCTACCGAAGGTCACAGCAGCACGCCAGGCCAATGAAACGCTGTGTGCTTAATAGCTTACTATTGAAAAACCATAGTTCGACAAACTGGTTTAAAAGAAAATTTATTGTAAAACTTTTTATAACTTACGTCAATCTGAGGTATGACATTCTCTACAACTGGTTAATCGTTTCGGCAGCTCTAGATGCCTCGCACCAGGGCCGCAAGTGATTATGTGTCTCATAAAAGTCATAAAATATTAGAGTTCTATTTCATAATTTTCCAAAAACTTGGAAAAGTCGCATCAAAAGACCATAAAGTGACAAAGCGGTCGCCATGAGCGTGCTACTAAACTGAGATCTACTGTTCCTCCGAAAACATCAGCAGCCACTGCACAGCATAACAACTACTCCAGTCATCGTTGGACTTGATTTATAATGTTCATAAAAGTAGGGGTGCGCTTATTGCCGGTACTTAGCGGAAACAGACCTGTCGTGGACGAGTGTAACGGTGTTGTCTAA
Organism: Mizuhopecten yessoensis; assembly: GCF_002113885.1. NCBI lineage: Eukaryota > Metazoa > Mollusca > Bivalvia > Pectinida > Pectinidae > Mizuhopecten > Mizuhopecten yessoensis. Next base: position 1,787,862 of record NW_018408864.1, on the reverse strand, counting down.
TGTGTTTTAATTTGCACGGCACTAAACCATTGACAGTTTTTTTTTTATTTTATGGCCGAAATGGAAATGAACAGTTTAGAATACACGCCCCTACGATATACCAGCATCAGAGATACACTGAATTATTCAAGAAAACTTTCCAGGGAAAAGGATATATATTGGAAACAGAATGAATTATCTGTATGAGTTGAATAATAAAGGTGTTTTTTTCTGCAAGAAATTTTGTTTTCGCCGAGTTCGACGGCTGATTCAATGTGCTAATTCAAAAGCAAGAAAGTGGAAAAATGTTTTGTAAGTTATCGCCATGAACAATTAGTTGTTTTCTTTTACAACCAATCTTGATTTAGCAACTTTCTAAAGTTAACGCTTTTGACAAGAATGACTGTTTAAACCTAGAGTTAGCTATCTGGCATTGCTTTCTATCGCCTACTGACAAAACAAATGAAAAATAGAAGGCTACAAAAGCATCAAAGCCATAAAAGTGTGAAAACTTTATCACCTTTTGAACATTTCAAACAGCGATTTCACGTAGTAGCTGATTAATCTCATATCAATAAAGGTGAATATTGAAAACGATTACGTCAATAAAATGCAAAGGTAATGTATTGAAAAAAACTTACCTTAGCAGAAAAACACGTTCTTTGATACAGATATATCCAACGAATTAGTCACGTGGTATTTAGTAAGTAGGATGTATCGCTATGCTTTCAGTTACACACTATGTTTAAACTTCTTAGTAAATAACACAAGGAACCAACTTCCAGAACAGCAGAACATTCATCTTCAGGGAGTAATGATGACGTCCGTTTATGTGAAACTAAGTGATGAGCGTGCTATATCCCGTGGAATGGACGTGCGGTTATTGTATATTAATAAACATCACTGAAAAACATGACTTCCACTTACCGTGATAATTAGTACAATGTGTTCCGTACTTAGGGTATATAGTCTGTTGATCGAAGCTGATAAGCCACGCCCCTTGACCTCACCGGTGTCAATATCGCACACGTGATACGATCGTTTACATATCAATCAAACATGTCACCATAACCACGAGTCGACACGTGCTTGCCTAGCGACGGCGCGTGGTAGTATGTAACGAGAAGTGGTACAGATGCTGAGACGGACACAGTTCTATCCCTTACGCTGTGTGCTGAACGCTGCTATTTGACACGACATCGCATCTTGCCAATTAACGTGTTGTATCAATAAGCTCGCGATCACCATCTATATATACTACACTGGCTCCCGATCACTCCACGATGCCAGGAAAATGTGATAGAAAGAAGTTTCTTCACTCCTGGCCGTTTTATCAAATTGATCTTACTCTCGAAAATAATAATTTATTTAAAAATTGCTGAGTATCATTTTCTTTTTTGTTGACTGTATTCTAAACTCGGAATTGTTTGGTTGAACTCCTATTTAAGTTATGTGCAGGTCAAGGAAATATTTATAAAGAGCGATACAATCCTTGGTACATAATAAAGATACGATAACATTTTGTAAAATAAACAACGGGGGTAAAAAAAACTTTAGTGACGATTTTAACGAATGAAATAACCCTTGATAAAATAAAATGAATACGATTGGTCTAAAAACCCTTTGTGACACATGAAACGGGTGTTATAACTCTAAACGACAAATTTAACAGGAGTAATAACATATTGTGACATACATAACGGGTGTGATGATCATTTGTGACATATATGACGGATGTAATAACTCTTTGTGACATATATAACCGGTGTATAACCCTTTGTGACATATATATAACGGATGTTATAACCCTTTGTGACATATATAACGGGTGTATAACCCTTTGTGACATATACAACGGGTATTATAACGCTTTATGACATATATAACGGGTGTTATAACCCTTTGTGACATATATAACGGGTGTTATAACCCTTTGTGACATATATAACGGGTGTTATAACCCTTTGTGACATATATAACGGGTGTTATAACCCTTTGTGACATATATAACGGGTGTTATAACCCTTTGTGACATATATAACGGGTGTTATAACCCTTTGTGACATATATAACGGGTGTTATAACCCTTTGTGACATATATAACGGGTGTTATAACCCTTTGTGACATATATAACGGGTGTTATAACCCTTTGTGACATATATAACGGGTGTTATAAGCCTTTGTGACATATATAACCGGTGTAATGACCCTTTGTAACATATATAACCGGTGTATAACCCTTTGTGACATATATAACCGGTGTAATAACCCTTTGTGACATATATAACCGGTGTAATGACCCTTTGTGACATATATAACGGGTGTAATGACCCTTTGTGACATATATAACGGGTTTGATGACCCTTTGTGACATATATAACCGGTGTAATAACCCTTTGTGACATATATAACGGGTGTTATAACCCTTTGTGACATATATAACCGGTGTAATGACCCTTTGTGACATATATAACCGGTGTAATGACCCTTTGTGACATATATAACCGGTGTAATGACCCTTTGTGACATATATAACCGGTGTAATGACCCTTTGTGACATATATAACCGGTGTAATGACCCTTTGTGACATATATAACCGGTGTAATGACCCTTTGTGACATATATAACCGGTGTAATGACCCTTTGTGACATATATAACCGGTGTAATGACCCTTTGTGACATATATAACCGGTGTAATGACCCTTTGTGACATATATAACCGGTGTAATGACCCTTTGTGACATATATAACCGGTGTAATGACCCTTTGTGACATATATAACCGGTGTAATGACCCTTTGTGACATATATAACCGGTGTAATGACCCTTTGTGACATATATAACCGGTGTAATGACCCTTTGTGACATATATAACCGGTGTAATGACCCTTTGTGACATATATAACCGGTGTAATGACCCTTTGTGACATATATAACCGGTGTAATGACCCTTTGTGACATATATAACCGGTGTAATGACCCTTTGTGACATATATAACCGGTGTAATGACCCTTTGTGACATATATAACCGGTGTAATGACCCTTTGTGACATATATAACCGGTGTAATGACCCTTTGTGACATATATAACCGGTGTAATGACCCTTTGTGACATATATAACGGGTGTAATGACCCTTTGTGACATATATAAAGGGTTTGATGACCCTTTGTGACATATATAACCGGTGTAATAACCCTTTGTGACATATATAACGGGTGTTATAACCCTTTGTGACATATATAACGGGTGTATAACCCTTTGTGACATATATAACCGATGTAATAACCCTTTGTGACATATATAACGGGTGTCATAACCCTTTGTGACATATATAACGGGTGTATAACCCTTTGTGACATATATAACGGGTGTTATAACCCTTTGTTACATATATAAAGGGTTTGATGACCCTTTGTGACATCTATAACGGGTGTTATAACCCTTTGTGACATATATAACGGGTGTATAACCCTTTGTGACATATATAACGGATATAATAACCCTCTGTGACATATATAACGGGTGTTATGACCCTTTGTGACATATATAACGGATGTAATAACCATTTGTGACATATATAACGGGTGTTATAACCCTTTGTGACATATATAACCGGTGTAATAACCCTTTGTGACATATATAACGGGTGTATAACCCTTATATATAACCGGTGTAATGACCCTTTGTGACATATATAACGGATGTAATAACCCTTTGTGACATATATAACGGAAGAAATAACCCTTTGTGACATATATAACGTGTTTAATGACCCTTTATGACATATACAACGGGTATTATAACGCTTTATGACATATATAACGGGTGTTATAACCCTTTGTGACATATATAACGGGTGTTATAACCCTTTGTGCCATATATAACGGGTGTATAATCCTTTGTGACATATATAACGGGTGTTATAACCCTTTGTGACATATATAATGGATGTAATAACACTTTGTGACATATATAACGGATGTTATAACCTTTTGTGACATAAATAACCGGTGAAATAACCCTTTGTTACATATATAACGGATGTAATAACCCTTTGTTACATATATAACGGATGTAATAATCCTCTGTGACATATATAACGTATGTAATAACCATTTGTGACATATATAACGGGTGTTATAATCCTTTGTGACATATATAACGGGTTTGATGACTCTTTGTGACATATATAACGGATGTAATAACCATTTGTGACATATATAACGGGTGTTATAACCCTTTGTGACATATATAACGGGTGTTATAACCCTTTGTGACATATATAACGGATGAAATAACCATTTGTGACATATATATAACGGATGTTATAAGCCTTTGTGACAAATATAACCGGTGTAATGACCCTTTGTAACATATATAACGGATGTAATAATCCTTTGTGACATATATAACGGGTGTTATAAGCCTTTGTGACATATATAACCGGTGTAATGACCCTTTGTGACATATATAACGGGAGTAATAACCTTAAATGGTAAATATAATAGGAGAAATAACATTTTGTGACATATATAACGGTTGTTGTTACCATTTTTTACACATTGGAAAACTATATCTAAGTGCAATAAATGTAAATGTTGCAAGCCGCCAACTTAACAATTACCGACATAAGCTAGAACATTCCAACTAAAAAGGCAGTGTTACTGTCAGACCTAACGAGGAAACTTGGATGACACCGGAGTTACCTAGATATAATAGATTAAGATGTAGATTACATCAAAAAAGCTACATGTATAATAAGTCAACACTCACATGACAGGGAACAATAAAACGGTTGGAAATTGAGTAAATAATGCGAAACAGCATAAAGTACTTCTTTTTATGCAAACGTAGATGGGATGTTCAATTGAAATTGGAATAATAAATTAGAAGTCATATTGGAAACTGAAGTACTGAGACATTTTTCAAAACCATCTGATAAATATACAGTTCTTCCTTTTATAGAGCCGTAAAGTTGTTGATGATGATAGTGAAACGACTATTGTACTTAACATTTCGATGCTGCATATGTGATTTAAATGACAAAAACATGCAAGTTCCTAATAAAGAATCCCGCACTAATGAGTCCCTGAAGTGTATGCTGAAGTATATACTGAAGTGTGTACGGACGTGTATACTGAAGTGTATACTGAAGAATACTGAAGTGTGTATACTGAAGTGTGTATACTAAAGTGTATACTGTAGTGTGTATACTGAAGTGTATACTGTAGTGTGTATACTGTAGTGTGTATACTGATGTGTATACTGAAGTGTGTATACTGAAGTGTATACTGTAGTGTATATACTGAAGTGTATACTGAAGTGTGTATACGGAAGTGTATACTGAAGTGTGTATACTGAAGTGTATACTGAAGTGTGTATACTGAAGAATATACTGATGTGTGTATAATGAAGTGTATACTGAAGTGTGTATACTGAAGTGTATACTGTAGTGTGTATACTGAAGTGTATACTGTAGTGTGTATACTGAATAGTATACCGAACTGTATACTGAAGTGTGTATACTGAAGTGTATACTGTAGTGTGTACTGAAGTGGGTATACTGTAGTGTGTATACTGAAGTGTATACTGTAGTGTGTATACTGAATAGTATACCGAACTGTATACTGAAGTGTGTATACTGAAGTGTGTACTGAAGTGTGTATACTGAAGTGTATACTATACTGTGTATACTGAAGTGTATCCTGTGAAGTGTATACTGAAGTGTGAATACTGAAGTGTATACTAAATTGTATACTGAAGTGTGTATATTGAAGTGTATACTGAAGTGTGTAAACTGAATTGTATACTGTAGTGTGTATACCGAAGTGTATACTGAAGTGTATACTGAAGTGTATACTGAAGTGTGTATACTGATGTGTATACTGAAGTATATACTGAAGTGTGTATAGTGAAGTGTGTACTGAAGTGTGTATACTGAAGTGTATACTGAAGTGTATACTGAAGTGTATACTGAAGTGTGTGTACTGAAGTGTGTATATTGAAGTGTATACTGAAGTGTGTATACTGAAGTGTATACTTAATTGTATACTGAAGTGTGTATATTGAAGTGTATACTGAAGTGTGTAAACTGAATTGTATACTGTAGTGTGTATACTGAAGTGTATACTGAAGTGTATACTGAAGTGTATACTGAAGTGTATACTGAAGTGTGTATACTGATGTGTATACTGAAGTATATACTGAAGTGTGTATACTGAAGTGTGTACTGAAGTGTGTATACTGAAGTGTATACTGAAGTGTATACTGAAGTGTGTGTACTGAAGTGTGTATATTGAAGTGTATACTGAAGTGTGTATACTGAAGTGTGTATACTGAAGTGTTACTGAAATGTGTATACTGAAGTGTATACTGAAGTGTATACTGAAGTGTGTATACTGAAGTTTGTACTGAAGTGTATACTGAAGTGTGTGTACTGAAGTGTGTATACTGAAGTGTATACTGAAGTGTGTATACTGAAGTGTGTATACTGAAGTGTGTGTACTGAAGTGTGTATATTGAAGTGTATACTGAAGTGTGTATACTGAAGTGTGTATACTGAAGTGTTACTGAAATGTGTATACTGAAGTGTGTATACTGATGTGTATACTGAAGTGTATACTGAAGTGTGTATACTGAAGTGTGTATACTGAAGTGTGTGTACTGAAGTGTGTATACTGAAGTGTATACTGAAGTGTGTATACTGAAGTGTGTATACTGAAGTGTGTGTACTGAAGTGTGTATACTGAAGTGTATACTGAAGTGTGTATACTGAAGTGTGTATACTGAAGTGTGTGTACTGAAGTGTGTATATTGAAGTGTATACTGAAGTGTGTATACTGAAGTGTGTATACTGAAGTGTTACTGAAATGTGTATACTGAAGTGTATACTGAAGTGTATACTGAAGTGTGTATACTGAAGTTTGTACTGAAATGTATACTGAAGTGTTTGTACTGAAGTGTGTATACTGAAGTGTATACTGAAGTGTGTATACTGAAGTTTGTACTGAAATGTATACTGAAGTGTTTGTACTGAAGTGTGTATACTGAAGTGTGTTTACTGAAGTGTGTATACTGAAGTGTGTATACTGAAGTGTTACTGAAATGTGTATACTGAAGTGTGTATACTGAAGTGTGTATACTGAAGTGTTTATATTGAAGTGTTACTGAAGTGTCTATACTGAAGTGTCTATACTGAAGTGTATACTGAAGTGTGTAAACTGAAGTGTGTATACTGAAGTATGTATACTGAAGAGTGTACTGAAGTGTGTATACTATAGTGTGTAACCTGAAGTGTGTATACTGAAGTGTATACTGAAGTGTGTACTGAAGTGTGTATACTATAGTGTGTAAACTGAAGTGTGTATACTGAAGTGTATACTGAAGTGTATACTGAAGTGTGTATACTGAAGTGTATACTGAAGTGTGTATACTGAAGTGTGTACTGAAGTGTGTACACAAGTTTGTATACCGAAGTGTATATTGAAGTGTATACTGAAGTGTATACTGAAGAGTATATCTGGATTATGAAGAACTTGTATTTGTTAATGAAAGTTTAAAACTAGGAAAAACCCGGGTACAGACGGTATGAGTCCCCATATTCTGAGAAATATTTCAACAAACAGTCCGTCAACCCCTGTTGTTTGATAAGAGTGTAGCTCTAGGGCGCCGAATGCGCCCTAGAGAAGCTATTTAATGGTAACACATGCGTGCGTAAACAGAGTTGCCTCCCCTTTCTACAAGTTGCCTTTATTTTTTTTCGCCCGGAAGTAGACGTCCAGTGAGGGGAAACAGGAAGTGTATCCTTGAAGCAAAGACAATTGTGTTTCAACTCATACATGAATATCTTCATATAGTGAAAGCAATACCCATGTTTTATTACTTGTTTATTTAGATAAAAAAAAAATAGATACATTCTGAGTGAAAAAAGTCTATCACATAAAATGTGATACTACATGTAACAGGCATTAAACTTCGTTCAGAGATTATCATACTATGAAGTCACATGCACGTCACAATCCATCGACCTTCATCGGCTATTTTCTGAAGGATGAAAAAAAACCGGAAAATTCTGGAACTGATGTCCGTTGCATTTATCTCATTGTCGATGCTTCAAGACTTTTCTTTTTATTTATTTCAGTTTTTTTCAACAGGCACAAAATGTAAAAATGCGGATATTTTCTGAAGATCTTTTTTGTCATCAACCCTGTTCTGTTGATATTTCTACCGGGAGATATCTTCAAAAAAGAGATCATTAAAAATTTCATCAGCTTTTGATTTCCATTTGTTGAGAATATGAACGAAATAATTGACATTTTTGAAAGTCTGCTTATTGTCTTTATATTATTTATGCATCAACACTCATAAAAGAAGCAATGGAAAATGCATTTATGACGAAATTTACAATAGTTTTCCAGACAACCAACGCAAGTGCAACGCCCTTTTTCAGAAACGTATTACTTTTTCACAACGCGTGCCGATTTATAACTAGATACAGACAGAAACTGTAATTTTATTTGGCATCATTACCTGTTTTTGAGCTAATATTTACAACTTTAAGGATCTTAGCAGTTTAGCTGGCTGGGCATTCAACGACGAAAATATGGCGGGGAAAACTCTAATGTAAAATGACTTAACAGGAGAAAAATACTTTTGAGAGGGTAGAAAGAAAATCATAATTTCGCTTCTAGTTATGCGAACTTTTTGAAACGGAATTGCTACTTTTTTTACAGTCGAACGTGTAACACACTGACAGCTTCAAATGATAATACATAAAAGCAAAGCCAATCACTCACTACCATATTGCTGAACGATAAGAATTTATTGTAATATCAATTTGGGCCCGAACAGGTTCGCCTAATAATACCGTGACAAGGTCGGCCCTTGTAGTTGACACATAAAAAGTCGTAAAATTGACGGTAAAATCTGACGTTGCATGCTTTATGACGTCATAATTAAGCTGATCCCAATGGGGCCGAACTTACCCGAATGCATGTCCGAACTTACTCCATGGCGGGGCTCGTTCGGCCATCCGATATTCCGACAGGATAGTTAAATAATGCTCAAAAACGGACTTGCTATCATACTTCCTAGAAGGACTTTAATAAAGTAAAAAAAGGGGGATCGAACTTACCCCGGTCTCCCTATTGTTATGTCGGTCTTGATCTCATTAGAGCTTGTGTTTTATTGTTATTCCTCGACTAGCCAACTTTAGATAAAGTTAATCTTATCTCATTCTGAAAGTTGTATTCCGAATCAGTAAATATTAGAGATCAATAAAAGCTACGCTCTTTTAAGGCTTCCATATTATGTCGCTATCTCTGTGCGTTTATCATAATCTCGGGAAACAAGCTCATGGTATGCGATTATCTTGAAAAAGATAGCTTACCATCAAATTACATATACAGATCAATCCCTTTACTATCGTCATTCGGTAAGGTTTAAGAAAGACTATTTCCAAACATAAACACAACTGATTTTGAAAACCCACTGACGTCCTAAACGCAATCCATTTTTTGACACACGCTTATGTAACTCTTTTATATTTCAAAAGTATTAGACAGAGTATGTTATTAAGGTCTTCTACAAAACTCAGATCATCGTTCATTAATTACTGATTCGTTTCTGAAATGATAGAAAATAACATTAAAGACAGACATCATTGCTGAAGCCAAACCCTACATATGATAAAGCAGGACTACCACAAGGTTCTGTGTTTCAATTAATGGGAAATGCTCTAACTTTTTTGAAAACATGTCGGATTATTGCAAAGGGAAATTCTGTCACTTTTACTGTTTTCACTTTTGATCAATGATTTTGAAATGTCCTTTATTGAAAACGGTGCAACATATTACGACTCCGGTGAGTTAAGTTTGTTTCTGTTAATGTACGCAGATGATTTGGGTATTTTTTCGGAATCTGTACAGGGCCTGCAGACTCTCCTTGATAGCCTTTTTGAATACTCTACAAAATGGAGTTTAACTGTATATACGGAAAAAAAAAAAAAAAATGTAGTTTTTAGAAAAGGTGGAAGATTACATAACGATGAAAAATGGTATTACAAAGGAAGTAAAGTCGAATGTGTGGATCAATTTCCTTACCTAGGTGTTATGCTAAATTACAATAATAAATTCATTTCTACCCAAAAATAATAAGCTATCCAAGGACGAAAAGCTATGTTTGCATTATTTTCAAAGTGTTCATCATTAAACTTAAATGTAAAAACTATGCTACACCTTTTCGATACATATGTAAGCAGTATCCTTTTTTATGCAAATGAAATTTGATGTATGCACAAAGCTCCAGAGATTGAACATGTACATTTACATTTTTGTAAGAAATTACTAAATGTGAAGAAATCGGCCAATAACAACATGGTATATCTTGAATTGGGACGATTACCTCTAGTTTGTATGAGAAAAATTAGAATGATGAAATATTGGTTTAAGATCTTAAAATCTGAAAGTTGTATCAAATCCACTTCCTATAGATTTTTATTACAATGTTGTAGTACAAATGATTTCAACTGGGCTAAAGCAGCAAGAGACGAATTAAATAATCTAGGTCTTAGTGATGTTTGGTTAAGTCCATGTATTTCTCAGCAAAATGTGTTACCACCATTGATAACACAAAGAATTTTTGATCAGGGCATACAATCACAAGGGGCCTCAATGGAAAACTCTGAAAAAGGTTTATTGTATAAAAATATCATTGATTTTGGAGAATCATTACAATTTTACCTCACAAAATATATACCAATGAAATATCGCATTTGTTTAACTCGGATCCGTGCATCTACACATTCTCTGGCTGTAGAAGTTGGAAGGTAAAATAATATACCTAGAGATCTTAGATATTGTAAACAGTGTTATTCCCCCTCTGAAGTAGAGGACGAATTTCATGTTTTATTTGTCTGTTCTAAATTCCAAAATTTCAAATCACATTTTATCAAAAGCTATTATTGGAAAAAAACATCTGTGTTTAAAGTCATTCAGTTATTGAGTGTCCATAATATTAAAGTATTGTGTATACTAGGAAAATTCATCTATGAGGCAATCAAATTAAGGGTATTATAATGGAATATGATTGTCTTCATTCTCTGTACATTGTCCATGATTTGTGTATAATATGTATTGTATACTGATGGGCCAATGGCCTTAAGTCCGAATAAAACTTGAAATATTGATTTTGAAAACTCACTGACGTCTTCTACAAAACTCAGTCATAGTGTATTAATTACTGATTCGTTTCTGAAATGATAGAAAATAACATTAAAGACAGACATCATTACATATATGGTAAAGCAGGACTACCACACGGTCATGTGTTAGGACCAATATTGTTTATTATATACATTAAATGACATTACAGCCAAGCTAATTAGTGTATTTCGTTTATTCAGATGACACATCCATGCTATACATCTCTTTTTCTCATAGAGATATTGAATACGTAATAAGGAATTATAAAATATGTGGCTATGATCGATAAAATGAACCATTCCATTTAACGCAGATAAAGCTTAGGTGCTTTATACATGTATTTCTAGCAAGGAAACTGAATGTTATTGGCCTTACTTTAATGGGGCACCTTAGGTATTTCACCATCGGTTAATATAAAATCAGTCAGTATTCGGGAGGTGCTGAAGTACTCCCGTAAGAAGAAATACACACAAGATATCAATATTTTATCATCGGTTTAAGCATAGAACATCATAGGCTAGGATGTTGACATTTAATTTTACCTGTTCACTCTTAGTTGTTTTTATCCTGTTATATCTAGAAAACATGTTTCTCTAGGAAAAACTTCATTTCTTTTTCCTATCAGGGAATAATTATCATGAAGAGTGATGTTTCTTCGGAATATGAGGCCTACAACATTGCTACATTGGTAAGTGACATCATATCTACAAGGTGGATCGTATGAAATCAACGTCAAGAATGTTACTTACAACCAACATGGTTAACAAGCCGCTGGCAGGTTGATCTGAGTCCGGCGTGGGGAGATCAATAGTGCATGTGGTTGGGGTAGAATTACAGGTACTACAAGACTACCATACGTAACCTACGTGATCACGTACGTGGCGACGTAACCTGACGGTGACATCTTCCTAACGACTTACTTTGGACGACGTTAGCAACCGTTCGGCTCACCTTCATGTTTTCTCTTATAACCACAATAACTAACACCACACCCGACTCGTTGAATAAACCTGCTAGGTACCGGTGTTAGTAATCAGTTTTGGTAACCCAAACATTAGTAAAACCATATTTATTTATCAATCTTTGAATGAAGACGTCAAGAACAGTGACGCCCTGATTCATGACAAGAGTTCAAGGTTAAAACAAAAACGGATTTCTAAGGAAAAGGTTTATAGATTTTCACACCTCGGTGGCCTCTCGAATTTATCCACGTGCTCGCGGTTCGCGGTGAGAAAATTGTTCTCACGACAAACCCTGAAACATTGTGTAATAGCATGTTTATCATCCATATACTACTACCCTGTATATTTTGCAATAATGAAAAAAGTAAACTAAATATCATAGCTTCCAACTGACGTCCATTAATCAAGTACGCAAGTTAAGGTGAAGGCAGGTTGATCGGTAACCTTCCACATTTGTATCCAAAACAATATTCTATTTCAACAAAGCAGCATTAAACAGGTTTTTTTTTTCAAAAATGATTTTTATACATTATCATAATATGTTTTCAGGGTTTGTCGTGAGAACAATTTGTCACCGCGATTGGACAAAATTGAGAGGCCGCCGCGACCACAAACCCCTAAAACCATTATGGGATAAACTGTTTATATCATCTATATACTGCTACCTCCCATATACCGACATTCATAAAAAGTTAATTAAATATCGTATCTTCTACTGACTCCTAGGCGCAATGATCACTGAGTTTCTCGGTCTGTGACAAACGTATACTAAAAGGAGATTTCCGAGGAGGAATAACATGAAACTTAAAACTACTTTATATGTAGGGAGATATTTTTAAAACAATATTCTCCCTTTTTCCTTTTTTTTTTTTTTTTTGAGGAAACGCATTCACTAATAGGAAAATCCATTCCACTAGTGGATGTGACGTCAAGTAGCAATGCTTTGCGATGTCACCTTCCACTGTAACGTCGTATTCCACGGCAATGGTTTCCCCGCTCGGGAACAGGAATAATGTATTCACCAGAGAAACATATGGTATCCTAGATATCATATCTTATTGTTGTGAGAGAAAAAAATCCCTAAAGTTGTTAAGGTTGTTTTTTATAGAATTTATTTATTTCACAACAATTATGAAGCTTTTACAAGTTATACCAATTATTCCTGTTGGCCCGGATGATATCGCGCGGGGGTCTTACCCTGGGAGGAAACCAGAGTACGGGGAGACAATTGTGGCGGAGACAGCCTGTCTGGTGTTTCACAGTTTTAACTACATGGTTTTTACAGAAATACATACAAAATATATAACTCCCACCATTAGATAATGTCCATAATATGTGTATAGTATATCAAGTGTGACAGTAATGTTTAAAGTAATGATGTCATAGGTTGTATGGTATAGTGGTGTATGGTGCTGTCATGTATGTAACATTGTCCATGTGTTCAGATGTCAACAGTCCCATGTGCTTCTGTGTATGTTTACCTGTCCTGTGACCTGTGACCTATATGTAAAGTACCTGTTGGTCATGTGACTGCCACCTCAACTGTATCCCTCACCTGCATGCTTTCTACCTCTGTGTGCAAGAAACTGGCAGCCATGCTGGGTGTAACATTTTGATACCAGAATTTAGAAGAGAACCAGGTATGCGTTTGGGTGTTACATATGTTTTATAATAAGGAAATATTGTCCCATGGTTGTTTCAAAGAAGCTCCCTAACTTTTAATAACTTTATATCTCAAAATAAGCTTTATTGAGCCAATTAC
>NW_018408864.1:1760408-1770852 GCF_002113885.1 Mizuhopecten yessoensis | reverse complement strand
AGTTCAATCGTCTCCCCTTCGGCCTTCAGAATAGTCCAGCCACGTATCAGAGGTTAATGGAGGACATTTTAGGTGACTACAACTTGACAATCTGCCTCATTTACCTTGATGATGTGATCATCTTTTCCAAGACCTACGAAGAACATCTGGATAGATTACAGAAGGTATTTCAACGGATTCGAGAGAGTGGATTGAAACTGTCGCCCAAGAAGTGCAAGTTCTTCAAGGAGGAAGTCGTGTATGTGGGACACAGTGTGTCAGCAGCTGGCATCAGACCAGATCCAGCGAAGACGGAGGTGATACGCACCTGGCCGACACCGACAACACCAGAAGATGTCCAGCGCTTTTTGGGATTCGCCGGTTACTATAGGAAGTTTGTGCAGAATTTTTCAAGAATCGCCAGGCCGCTCTCAGAGTTGATGCCTGTGCCCCAGAAGAAAACAAGGAAGACCAAGAGGAACCAGCACTCGGTACAGAAGGCCTGGGAATGGGGAGAGAGACAAGACAAGGCATTTCAGACGTTGAGGCAACTGCTGACGTCACCGCCCATCTTGGGATACGCAGACTACCGTCGACCTTTCGAGTTACACACGGACGCGTCTCAGGATGGGTTGGGGGCGGTTCTCTACCAGGAACAGGATGGAAAGAAGAAGGTGATTGCCTATGCCAGCAGGGGATTGTCCAAAGCGGAGAGAAACTACCCAGCACATCGGCTGGAATTCCTGGCACTGAAGTGGTCAATCACAGAGAAGTTTAGGGAATATTTGTATGGAGCCCAGCAGTTTACGGTCCTAACTGATAACAATCCTTTGACGTATGTGCTCACGTCGGCGAAGTTGGATGCCACCGGACATCGTTGGTTGGCCGCGTTAGCCGCGTACAATTTTGACATACGGTATAGGCCCGGAATCAACAATGTAGACGCCGACACCCTATCACGAGCGCCACTGACAGACTCGCAATCAGAACGGGAGTATGTCACCGAGGACACCATCAAAGCCTTGTGTGGATCCATTACCATGGAACCAATTGTGGATAGCTGCAGTATGTCCAGCGATGTGGTTGACATCCTTGTTGCATCAGATGGGCATGACATGGCCGAATTGGATTTTCGTGACTGGAGGAAGCTGCAGGAACAGGATCCCATATTGGCACCGTGGATGACCTCAGTCAGGAAGGGAATTAAACCGAAATGGAAGGATATTCCACATACCCCGGATAACGCGTCTTTATTGAAGAACTTCACCAGTCTTGAGTTTCACCGCGGAGTCTTGCACCGCATGACGACTGTGGATGGTAAGCCACGTAAGCAACTCGTCCTGCCTACCCGTTACCGACAAAGGGCATTCCAGGAACTTCACACGGACGTCGGACATCCGGGGAGAGATCGGACTAGTAATCTTGTCAGGGACAGATTCTACTGGCCGAACATGCTTACCGACATAGAGAGGTGGGTCAAGAGTTGCCCAAGGTGTCTAAGGAGGAAAACGCCAGTGGATAGAGCTCCCATGGTCAGCATCACATCGCGACAGCCCATGGAGTTGGTCTGCATGGACTATTTAACCCTGGAAACATCGGCTGGAGGATACGAGCATATCCTGGTCATAACGGATCATTTCTCGCGATATGCGCAGGCTTTTCCCACGAGAAACCAAACGGCCAAGACCACCGCTGATGTCCTCCTCAAGAACTTCATAGTCCACTACGGATTTCCTCGGAGATTGCATTCTGACCAGGGTGCAAATTTCTTAAGCAAGGTCATATCGGAATTATGTACCTTATCGGGGATAGAGAAGTCAAGGACCTCACCATACCACCCGATGGGAAATGGTATGACGGAGCGCTTCAACCGTACTTTATTGGACATGTTGGGCACTCTGGAAACCGACAAGAAGAAGGACTGGAAGACGTATGTGGCCCCTCTGGTCCACGCATATAATTGCACCCGACATGATAGTACTGGATATACTCCATACTTCCTCATGTTTGGGAGGGACCCGAGGCTGCCCATAGATGTAGCCTTTGACCTACGTAAGGATGAATCCAAGAACTTTGTGCCGATGACCAAGTATGCGAAGGACTTGAAGGATCGATTAAAGCAGTCCTACGAGGCAGCGGCTGCAGCTTCACGTAAATCACAGGGTCATCAGAAGCATTCCTACGATCTAAGGACAAGAGGATCATCCATCCAGGAAGGAGACCGCGTTCTAGTTAGAAAACTAGCATTCGAAGGAAAACACAAGATCGACGATAGATGGGAGGACTCTGCATATCAGGTCATCTCACAAACAAACAAGGATATCCCCGTGTTTGTTGTGGAGAACGAAGCTGATGGTCGCCAGAGGACGCTCCATCGGAATCATCTGCTTCCGATAGGATACCTACCGATGAATAGACCGACGGAGGGACCCAAACCAACACCTAGACCACGACGACGACAAACCCCAGTAAAGACTACAAGCAAGACGACCACTACCACGGTAATTTCAGATACCTCCGAATACACAGATGATGATAACGAGGAGGAGTTCAGCATGATTGTTACTCAAGCTGTAAGGGATAAGGAACCTCTCCCGGAGGATAGGTTTTCCGTAGACAGGGAGGAGAGTGTGGAAGTTGATATACCGGTACCGGAACAGGAGACCTCGCAGCAGACTGGTGGTGACGACCCAGAGGATGTTGTAGAGGAGGAGGAAGCCGAGTCTACTGACGACGGTCAGGCCAGTGATAATGGAGATACGGACTCGGATTCCTCAGAGAAACCAGATACTCCAGAGGTGGCTACAAGGCCACAGAGGAACCGCAAACTTCCGGCATGGATAAGATCCAAGGAGTATGCCATGGCTCAGCAGGTTGCCGAGCCGGAGTGGAGGCAGAAGGCGGCCCTTTTGGAGCGGTTATTAAGTAGTGGTAGTGTGGTAAGTCGCGAGTTACTGGAACGTATTACCAATTGTTTGTTGGATGTGTTGTCAAACAAACTGGGTTAGACTAATAATTATTTTTGTTTTTATTACAGTAGAATGCCGGGACGTCATTCAACCTTGAGAGGGTGTATGTGGCGGAGACAGCCTGTCTGGTGTTTCACAGTTTTAACTACATGGTTTTTACAGAAATACATACAAAATATATAACTCCCACCATTAGGTAATGTCCATAATATGTGTATAGTATATCAAGTGTGACAGTAATGTTTAAAGTAATGATGTCATAGGTTGTATGGTATAGTGGTGTATGGTGCTGTCATGTATGTAACATTGTCCATGTGTTCAGATGTCAACAGTCCCATGTGCTTCTGTGTATGTTTACCTGTCCTGTGACCTGTGACCTATATGTAAAGTACCTGTTGGTCATGTGACTGCCACCTCAACTGTATCCCTCACCTGCATGCTTTCTACCTCTGTGTGCAAGAAACTGGCAGCCATGCTGGGTGTAACATTTTGATACCAGAATTTAGAAGAGAACCAGGTATGCGTTTGGGTGTTACATATGTTTTATAATAAGGAAATATTGTCCCATGGTTGTTTCAAAGAAGCTCCCTAACTTTTAATAACTTTATATCTCAAAATAAGCTTTATTGAGCCAATTACTTCTACCTGCCATTTTTAGCATTGGTCAACCTGTATAATGAATATTGGGAAAGTATTGTCTATGTTAGAGACCATTCTATTTTAAGTAATAAACTTAAATACCAATTAAACATTATGTTAACTAGCTATAGCCGTCTAAATGATTATTATGACCCCCTAGTAAAGGACCACTTATATTTTGGTCCAGGTGTGAAATGGAAGTCTAGTAGACCTGTGTAGTAACCTGTGTAGTGTACAAGCACGGAGCTAGCCCCTGTCGGAATGATAGAGTAAGTTCACGTTTAATTAATGTAATGTAATTAATGATAAAATGTATTTCAGATATTGTATATTATTGATAGTATTTAATTAGTCAATTAAATAGGCCATAGAGCCACATAGTTTTACAAGTAATGCCACTATAATAATGGAATATGTGACGGAGCTAAATTATATAGTATTAATTACCGTATAATTACAGATAATAAATATAATGAGTTTGATAGGTTTTATACTTTATAAATACATTGTATGGTGTATAATGTAATATTTCAGTGAAACATTGAGTCAGTCTCTTATATGTGTGTTATTGTGTCATTGTAGGGTGTTTTCTATGTTACGTCTTGTTTGTGCTACGGTTGCTGTTGTTTTGAATAAATGGTGGAAACAAAGTCCGTCGTATAGTCTGTGATGATTCCCCAGATGGGAGATAAACCCCACCCCCACCACACAATACCCCAGTGAAAACCAACGCGGTCGAACAGATGACCCCACTACATGTTCACGTCCGATCGGGGGATCGAACCCCAGTCGCCTTGGTGATAGGTTAGTGCGCTATCCACTGCGCCAGCCGACCACCCATGTGGCTAACTAAATAGTTAACTTTCAAATTGTGAAAGACTCTCGGTAAACCGGGTACAATTCGAAAACTTAACTAACGAGAGTAAGATAAACATGATAGCCAACCACCACTCGTTCGGGAACTTCTATATCTATCCGACGGCGTGTTGTGACGACGCCAACTACCTATGCGTATTGTTTTGTATTTTAACGACGTCTGCAAATATTATGAAACATTTTCTATGGCCGCAGAAGCAACCTTTATTGCTTTTGTACCAAAAACAAACCACACAGTTACTTAGGTTGTGGGTAGTGATGGCTGACCAATGTTGGGATCACGTGATCAAACAGGGCGACTTAGACGTGGTTCAATTGCTACACTTAAGGGAAGGAACCAGTCTCCGGTGGACATGGGTGATAAGTTTAGCACGCTATGTATCAGGTGTTAAAGCTCGTGTGACGGTAGACCTATTTATTAGCTCCACGGAGACACATTGTTTCCATGATTTATCAATCGTCAAATAGAAAAATGTACAAGCTTAACCCCGCCGGGATTTATTCACGGTTTATTGTGGTAAAGAGGCTATGGCGTCAGGAAACACCACCTCCGCTCGTCACTCATATGTTTGCTGTAGGAACACATATCTCTGCTCACCTCTCGCATATATACAATGATTAAACTTGAGAACAATTTATGAAATGCGCGCGGATGGAAGGGGGCAGAGGGACTAAATGTGGTTGGAAACCAGCGTACCAAAAGGAAATTTTCGGGGTCGAGCAGGAGACAATACATACCAAATCCGACCGGAGAATCGAACCGGTCGTTTGGTGAAAGGCATGCGCACCTGCACTATCCAGCACCACACGACTTCCGATTTGTCGCATTTGCATAGTAGGAACACTATCACCGCTCGTCTCTCAGATCTGGACATAGCGAGTACTAAGTAGACAATATCTCAGTCTGTATTTCTGCATACGGTACTAAAGCACCAAGGAGCGTCGTCATGTTTCGATCGATTGCGTAACTGCATCACGCGTTGTACCGAAATCGACCGATTCTTGTCGCATGGAACCGTACAAACAGACGCGAGGTCCAGTCATAACCTTAAGGAGGGAAGATAGTTGAGTTAAACCACTGTCTATGAGTTTAAATACCTGCTACCCATTACCACGGGGACAGAATTGAGTATACATTCTGCTATTGTTTTGTGGAAGAAGTGATAGCTAAGGCTTTGTTATGCTCCTTTCCTATGCCATATCACCTGTTTCGAACAGTTTATAGTATGAAACTTGAGTATGTTTAAACTTCAAAATATCATGAATTGCGAATCACTGTAAGAATGACGGAGTTTCCTGTTGTCATCATGTGTCGTCTGATATCCGACATCGTTAGCTTCGTACAGACTGATACATATTTGATTAAAAGCATTAAAACGGTTTTTCTAAAGATAAGATAGGAACACCAGCTTAAACATCTAAGTAGGATGAGTCAATGTGTTTTTAGCTACACGTATTGTTAGTTTCCTATTAAGTTGCTAAATATAATGACGTCGAGACGTCACAACGTTATGTTATCCAATTACCGAGGGTAAACGGCCTGTCCATGTACATAATGTAAACAAAATGTCGGTGAATATTTAAGTCTCACATACCAACATCTAAATATACGGTCACGGCGAACTTCATAATGGTAAAGAGTTTCACAACTATAAAGAAATAGCGACGAAAAAACATTAAAAGAGATGAGAGTTTAATGGGATTTTGTTGTAGTAGGACCCGCACATCTGCTGGGTAGTATTTCATGATATTTTCTCTCTAACTTAAATCGTATTTCACTCCAAACCAAGGCCAAATGTAGTGTGTTTTAAAAGATATGTATAGACACCCCACTAACTTATTTCCCCTATATTGAATTAAGATGCCATCAACTATGCCCGTCTTACAAATAAGATTAACAACCAGGAATTATTCATGACGTCAGCGGGTTGTAGACACTACGCCGAACATAGGAGGCACACATTACTGCTACCCACCAGGATACATCAGCTTTTATAAATACTTAAAAAATCCCAACGAGCTCATACAAATAATATTACATACTAGTGGGGCGACACCTGAAGGGGTGTCACAGATGGAATGAAGTATAGAGGGCAATAACTCTGTTTAAAAACGGGTAAAAAAGCTATTCAACATGACATTGAAGAAATCTTTTGAGTGTTTTAACAAATTTGACCCCTTTGACCTTGAATAAAGGTCAAGGACGTTTCCTTTTGCAAAATTTGTCTGGTATAATGCTGCTTTAAAGGCAAAGAAAAAGAAAAGGACAAAATTTACCTTCGGACCAGGTGAACTAACAAGATTAGCGTAGGGCGGAACAATATACGCCAGTCGAATGTCATATAGTGTTATATATTAACTTGCATTAAAATAAGATTTGCATCACCTTAAGAGTGGCTAGCTAGCTATATATAGCATGCTATAAATCTCACCTTTCACTACAAAGTCAACTTCCGATTTTCTTTAATTTTCTAAAAGTTTGAGGAAAACAAGTAATCAAAAGATTAGTCTCCAACTCATTATATTAACACAACTTGATATCATGATTATGAAGCCTACCAAGTTTCGAAGAAATCGATAGAAAACTAGATCTCCGGACAAGATTCAAGTACTAGAAATAAACAAAGGGCAACAACTTCTGCAAAAATAGTCGAATCAAATTTTTGCTCAAAGAAACATAACTATATATCATGACTATAACGATTTCCAAGTTTCAAAGAAATCGGTCGAAAAAAAGTAGGAGGAGATTCTGGATAAAAATCAAATACTGAAATAAACAAAGGTCAATAACTATTTGCAAAGATATTCAAATCAAAATTCTTTTAAGGGAAACACAACAACATATCATGATTATAAATTAATGTATACCAAGTTTCAAAGAGATCAGTCAATAAATGTAGGAGGAGACGGTCAATGCCGGTCGGACGATAATACTCCCGTCAAATTTGACCAGCGTATAAAAATGGGATCACACATCAGTGGACAGTTTCTTATGATCATTGCTACATATCTGTATTACCAGGGTAGAAACAGATGACGGATGTCATATACATGACATTTTGAAATCTTAGATGTTATGTCACTGTTTTATCTATTTGAGAATTAGTGTCTGTTGCTAGAAACAAATATAAGCTGAAGTTTGGATAGGATTTCTGTTGTTCATTATCACCGTGTAGGACTGACACCGGATATAGCTAGTACCAAATCGGGCATGGAAGCTAGGCGCAGACAAGCCACAGAATGTTTACAAACATTTCTGGTATTTTCTAGTACGTAGAGACAAATGAAGGAGCACAACAGTTATACAATAAACAATGATTTATGTGATGTAGATGATTTGTAAACTATTTCATTCGATCTGAAGATATTGGTAAGAAATGACTACAAAGTACCGGTACATAATCATTTAAAAAGAAAGAAGATGAGAAAAACTATTAAAGTATGCCAGAAACAATGATGAAACAGACATTACGGCATATGTAGATGATACCGGGATAAACATATAATGGCCATATGTCTAAATGTAGTCATTACGATGTAATTGACTTGAATGGTTCTTCGTCTGTGTAAGGCGAATAGTTGTTGATACATTTTCAAGTGTACGGCAGCTAGTATGTTAACAGTACCGCGAATAGCTATACTAACACAAGAGGCCCAGAGGGCCTATATCGCTCACCTGGATACCAAAGCAATCATGGCAAAATATTCTCCGAATGAGATCAAGGGAATATGCCAGACCCCAAGGCCACTCATTGTAGCATATATGTATTAAATTTTTCATACCCAGCAATTTTATGTATGGTTATGGGGTGGGGATCTCAACTGTTTCCAAGCTTTGACTCAGAAACTAGGTCCCTAGGGTTGAGGCCAGACCCCAGGATCAATTCTAATATCATGACTGCATTCATCTCTTTATGCCCAACAATTGTATATATAGTTTTGGGGTGGGGATCTAAACCATTTCGAAGTTATGACCCAGGGGTTAAGTCTCCAAGGGTGGGGCAGTCCCCAAGGCCATCCTGGAAGCATATGTGCATTCATTTCTTTATACTCAGCAATTGTATATACCGGGTGGGGCTCTCAACTGTTTCCAAGCTGTGACTAACAAACTAGGTCCCTAGGTGTTCGGTCAGACCCCTGGGTCTATTCTGATATCATGACTGCATTCGTCTTTTTATGCCCAGCATTTGTATATTTAGTTTTGGGGTGGGGATCTCAACAGTTTCAAAGTTACGGCCAAGTTATGGCCCAGGGAATATGTAGAGAAAATCTGCTCTAATACATAGATTTGCAAAAGATGACGGATGGGTTAAGTTGATATATCCTCAATTTATTCACAGTTATCTGTAAACAGCAAGTGGTAAAGGTAATACACTGTACCTCTGAAAGTGTTAAATATTTTGCAACCCTAATATTTTGAGGACTGTAAAACAAACACACAACTATCATTTTGGCCTATCCTCTTAATCTCAGACTTACCTGTACAACTGTATTGAGTGCTTTGTTGTTTCTTGTAATCTGTGGTGTTCTACAACTTACGTACGATAAGGTGCATGCATTTTACACTGTAGGAGATTTACGGTAATTGGGGACCGTTAGTTTTAAGTTAAGCTTTCAGGATCCCCGCCCCAGCCAGCAGGCGCGTAGCTACCATGTAAGCCAATAAGCCCGGGCTTTTTCATGACCTTATTTTTTCTTGCTGATACTATAAAGTGGAGTTTAAGTTTTGAATATATAGTATACATATGTAATTCCTCAGATATGATACCTTGTTAATAGTTAGTACAAAAATGTTTAGATATGTCCATTGCATTAATGGACAGTTCCAGGCGGAACTAAACTGCTCGATTGAGTAAATTGAGAAACTCACGCCTGGCGCAAACGACTCCGAGTATGGCACAGTGGACACAGACAATCAATGGCGTTTTTTTTTATGAAAATATCAATTTGGGGCAAGTTCGGCCCCTTTTGCCGGGGCACATTCGGCCACCCCGAATGCAACTGTTATTGTGCCAAGTGACGTCACTATTGATAACGTCACCCAATTGACCGCAAAAATAATATTTTTACGTCGCAAAAATTAAGCATTTTTTTCTTTGTATTCACTGATTTGTTCTGGACTTAATTTCCAACAGAATTGAATGAAATTCCATTCACTTATTAGTAAATTGTCTTCTCTATCCTTCATGCCATACTTGCCCTTGTAGGGGCCGGATTTGCCTCAGGGCGGGGCTCGTCCGGCCCCCAACTCTCTCGACCTAAAAAGTCCAATAGTTCCCAAAATATGGTCTTGTTTCCGATTTGGTTATTAGTTTATGAAAGACAATACATTTCTTTTCTAAATGACATATATAAATATGCATTTCAACAGTATGGTACATGCCTTCCACAACGTCTTGAAAAAAGAAAAGGGGCCGTGTTTGACCCGGTCCCCCCTACACATGTATTATACATGTGTAGGGGAGACCGGGGCAAGTCCGACCCCTTTTTTAAAACTATATTATAGTTTACAACATATCATTATATCAGACATCAGGACGTGGGAAATGGCTCCTGATACGTTCTAGAAAACAAAATTTGCATGGGGGAGACCCCCAGACCCCCCTTACGGGAAAGGGAATAACGTTTCGACTACTGAATAACGTTTCGACTACAGAGTTGTGTCACTTGCGTTGAAAATCTCCAATCGCGAAAGTGTGGGCAAAAAAAGCTGTCGTAACGATGTAAACAATGTTGTGGCAGTAATGGTCGACATGCAAGCCCGACGTAAAATCGGTCATTTTAAATGTAAACTAAACGCATTAACTGACAATAATAACAACAATGAGGTCCAATATTAAATGCTAGACCACAGTGGCGGATCCAATGACTTATCTGGGGGGTTTCCAAATTCCCAGGGGGGAGGGGTGTCCATGTGGGTGTGGGGAAAAATTGAGGAAAATGGTGAAAGTACATGATTTTTAAAGAAAATTCTCAGACTG
>NW_018408864.1:1755151-1760359 GCF_002113885.1 Mizuhopecten yessoensis | reverse complement strand
CAGACTTAGATAACATCTAATCTAATTCAGTGCATGTATATACCCAATAGGGGGGTCCTGAAGCCCAAAACAACCCTCTGGATCCGCCACGGGAACACGACTATGTGACGAAACAAAGTGACACTCGTTCACACATTGAAGGACGCTGGCTACTGAGGCTCTACTAAGCTTACTGGCATTTTTACTGGTGAGCCGACGCTGACACCGACGTCCGATGACCATCCCTCCAGTACTAGTGATTACGAATACATCAATAACTTTTTAACATGGTCGCAGGGAAGACGAGCGGTTGAACTTGCGATGTTATCTGAATACCTGGACCAGAAAGGTTGTAAGGAATGCGGAACTAGGCTACGGTTGTGCAATACCCCAACAGGAAAGACATTTTGACCTGGGAAGTATTTTATACATCACAATAGTCAGGATTATATTCTTCATTTGTTATTACATGTATCACAGACTTAGATAACATCTAATCTAATTCTGTGCATGTATATACCCAATAGGCCTGTATTTCAAGTTCATTTTTTTATATTACATACAACAGTGTTATTTTTACAATGTTATATTTTTATACCACACATGGTTTATGTATTTTTTCTTAATTCAATGATTTATAAATTCAAAACACACATTAACGAAAGCATTTGTGTTTTTAAACATAAAATAAACAATGATTGTTAATAGCACCTTTTTGACATGCTACTGTATGGATAATAGTGACCAGACTGTATGTTAATAGCGCCTGCGGCTTTATATTACTGTATGGTTTATTGCATTGCATTATTACATTTTGCATGTTGGTGGAATAGACGGTTTTTCTCACACAGATAATTTCAAGTGCAGTTACTGCCAAAACAGCTTTGTAGAGTTCTATTTAGGCTTTGCCTTTTCATATTACGATAGAAAGTTGAAAAGTCACAGCTTACATGCTACACACATACATGTGGACGGTCCTTTATGTAATCATAGACTATAGTTGTACGCATACTGTAGCTCACATGTACCCGCAAGGTTGCAAAACCTCTGTAATAACAATCGGAAGCGACTTGTTACCTAGGGCTGGGACGAATCAGGATTTTTTCAAATCGGTTCGATTTCGATTTTGATCCCTTCGAATCGATTTTTTCGAATCGATTCACTTGATACACACTTTCTCATAAAACATAAGAATCAACTATAAAACCTTTAATTAAAGTATAACAAAACAAAAGTGACAGTTTATAAAATAGCCATGGTAACATATTAAAGTTTTTTCCAAATTAAAATGTTTTCACTGCTAGGGTAGATTGTGTTGATATTGATTGCTGCTAGTCATTAATTGAAATGCCATGCTTTCTTTTTAAAAGATTTGACATCGAAGACGTAGACACTGTTTGGTATTTAAATGCAGTGTTCCCTGTCACTTTTGTAATTGGGGGGTTTTGTACCCCATACCTTTCAAAATGGGGGTATGGCTGCATATATTAGGGGTACACCTTATCTAAATCCCCATGGGTATGTAATATCATCACAAAATTGTTAACTTATTGTAGCAATGTCATTTTTACAGGTTTTTATATATTTCATATTTCCAGTTTGTCATAGAATAAAAACACCAAGAATTAGTCAGTAACAGAATGAAAATTGTGTAAGGAGGCAGTACCCAAATCGGATCACTTTTGGCAAAAATACTTATACTTCAATAAATGTGCCAAAAAATCATTTATAACAACGATGTTTTCTTAGCCATGCACCAGTTTATTTCTACAGATGATTCGTTTTTAAGTTGAAATTGCACAAGAAAACGTTATTCAAACTCAAATGTCAGTGTTTTGATTACGTTTTTAAAAATGGCGCGTATTACTGAAACAGAGATCATGTAACTTACCCACACTGGGCACAGACAGTCATTATGTAATAATATGAACTGAAAGTTGTCGTCTTTAGCTGACGACTGAAATCCAAATAGAGTCTGCTGTTTTTTTCCGTCATTCATGATCAATTATGCAGTATAGTGATAATCAGCCCCGAGGATACCGATAGTCCGGCTACGCACTCGGGTATTATCGTAGGACAGTGCGCCGCTTGGTACGCTGCATGCATTGTTTACTACCGGACTTCCGTCATTCGCGGGAAATTCTGACAATCACTTTCAATCTTCTGAATATCATCATTTAAAATACAAAATGCTACAAAAATGACTTAACATTGTACAAAATTATTGTGCGTACACTCACGCTTAGTATGAAGAATTTGAACCGAACCAAACCGATTTCTGGAAATCCTTATCGGTGATTCGATTCGAAAGTTCTGATTCGCGAAGCACCGATAATTTCGGTGCACTGCACACCCTTATTGTTACCATGTAATAGTTATACAAGGAAATCGCAAGTAATCGACAGTACAATCACTAGTAATCATAGTCAATTTTATCATATAAACAAGCAAGTAACTATACTGTAGTCGTCGATTAAGAGCCACGGTTGTTCAAACTTCACACATTAACTTAACAAGAATTTGCTTTGATTGCATGTCTCCTCATACACTCTTTGTTCATCATCGTCTCTGAATTCAATCAAAATTTATCAGATTTATTATCAGAATTGAAGAAATATGATCGACTCGGATGACAGCGCTTGTGATTAATGATCGATTATGTAAGATTAAGAAGTGAATATCAATATATATTTCAGTTTATCGGGTTGAAAAGTTACAAAAATAACTGCTTTATCCGTTTTGACTAATTATACAACATTGGTAATGATTAAAAAAATAATCCAATTAACCTCGACTGGAGGTGTACAACAACGTGATTTATTTAGCTCTCGCTTCGGTGATCCCTATTTCCGGAATCTATACAGTGCCGTTCGACCAGTGCTTTTGAAACAATAATACCCCCAGTATGTGAAATTAATTAGAATATTGATATTTCATCACAAGAATAAGTTAATCTATTTATTTTTTAGTTTTCTTGCTAAAAACTTTAATGGTATTGGTAACAGGTGGAAATTTTGTAAATATGTGTGGTATTTTTTGGTTATATGCATACCTACCAAAACAACATTTTTTAGGAAATAACACTTGAAATGTTTATTAAAATTCATTTGATGTGTTTATACTGTAAATGAAAAAAAAAATGCAGTAACAGCACAGGACTTTGTTACGAGTTTTCCTTTTCCTAAAAAATGTGACAATTTCTGATAATGACTCATTACAGTCATCGTTGTAATTGTCAACCCTATAATCTTTGTAATAAATGCTCAGGTAATATGCTAGTTGCGTGTGTAGTGATGTCTCCTCAAGCACATGGGCTAGCAACGATCTATATGTGACAAGAATAAAATTAGAGAAAAAAAATACGTAACTGTACATAAAATAACATTATGTTATGTAGGCCTACTGTACTGTACAGTTACGTATTTTTTCTCACTATTTTTATTCTTATCACATATAAATCGTTGCTAGCCCCTGGGTGGTAGATAAATCTTGTACCCCGTTCCCGGACCCGGACTGAAACCCGTACCGGGAATATAAAGATATTTTTATATCTCGTTAATGCGATGGTTTATATTTTTTTTTTTAAATATAGAATAATTTCAAACATTATTTTCTAAATGTGACAATTACAAAAATGTTTATTTATTATCTAATAATTTATAAATTGACGATAATGTGTTTTTCAAGGGGTAAAACTTGTACGCCGCAGTCAACCGTGAAAATCACGGTTTTTCACATATAACTAGAAATTTAGGGAAAAATAACATGTTATTTTCAGATATATAGAAGAAAATACCTTACTGTTGATAATTATGTAAGTTTCGTTGAAATAAACAACATATTTCACATGAAATTCTGACTTTGTTGTGATCGCGGGTGTTTTGTTTCCTCCCTCACCCGTACTAAGGGGACATAACTTCGTCAAGACTCGTGCTAAATATGCATAATATGTAAAAAACATCCACCACCATCATCATATGGGGAAAATAGAAAAGTTTTAAAAAACAGTATTACCAAATGTGCAACAACAGAAAAACGGGGTTGACTGTGGGGTTTTTGCTATTGCTAACTTGGTAGAATTTTGTTTCAATGGGTTTAACGGGAGTGATCGAAAAGATGGCGGACAACGGTCTGGTTGGGTGAAATATCGACTCCCGAGGGATTGTTTTCAAGTAACATGTGAGTGATCTTATCTATACAAACATTGCTGCTCCCATTATAAATACCGCACAACTGAACTTTTTGTCGAGAATTTTCTCGAATTACTCTTCCTACTCGTCTGAGACGATCATTTTTTGACATTTAACGCGAGTGCATCGTGCTCACTGCCCCCGCCATTGTGTCTTGACCAACTCGCCCACCTTACTTGTGTTGACCAAAACAGTACTTTCTGGGAAAATGTCCTCATCTCATTCTGTAAAGACTCCCTCAACTACTAATAAACGAGCTCATCCCGATAGTAATACACCTAGTCCGGCTTCTAAGCAACCAGCCACTAGACAACGTACTACTCATACGGAAATGGCCGATTCTCATGGCGACTTCACTCTCCATCTTGGGAAAGGAAAACAGATAGACATGTCCACCCTAGTTAGAACTACTATATCCAACCCGGATTTCGCCAGCAGTGTGGCCCCTGCGTTAGCTCCAGCACTAGCTGATGCTCTCGCGCCTCTAATGAAAGATACATTCACCATGATTATTCGCCAAACCATGGACGAGGTAGTTATTCCCCTGCGGCAGTCTGTTGAGTTATTAAGCACAAAATTCGACCAGTAAACCGTAGCTAGCTCTGAGTTAACCAAAGCCAACTCTGATTTAACTGATAGATGTTTCCTGCTTGAAGACACTGTTGGTAACTTACAAACCAAGTTTGAGGAGCTCGAACAATATGGCAGAAGAAACTCCCTCAGGTTTCACAACGTCCCCCTGCAGCGTGAATCTATCACTAACACTGACCCTACTGTAGTTGAGCTGTGTAAAAGCATACTCAAAGTTGACATCACAGAAGATGATATATTCAGGTCTCATATCATCGGTAAGCCAAAGGATGACAAGTATCAGATAATATGCCGGTTCAAAAACTGGAAAGTTAAAAACAAGGTTTACATGGCAAAATCTAAACTAAAAGGGAACCCCCATAAAACTTTTCTAACAGAAGATCTAACTAGAGCCAGACAAACCATTATGAAAGACCTAGCAGTAGCTAAATCAAAAAGAGACATTAAT
>NW_018408864.1:1754831-1754920 GCF_002113885.1 Mizuhopecten yessoensis | reverse complement strand
CATGCATGACATATGCCGTTATAAATGTAAACTGCCTAGTTACCAGTATTCTTTAACCTACAAATATGGTATGAAGCTCAAGTGTGCTA
>NW_018408864.1:1749623-1750436 GCF_002113885.1 Mizuhopecten yessoensis | reverse complement strand
CTCTCTCTCTCTCTCTCTCTCTCTCTCTCTCTCTCTCTCTAGTTGAATATGATAGAAACAACATACCTGTACAATAACATTTTGTTTTTAATATAGTTGTTATCACGATGTTGAAAGTCTGCCATCTTCTAATTGTTAATATAAATGTTTGTAACATGTGTTGGAGAGGGCTTCATATAAGTTTAATAACTTGTGCCCAATCCTTTTGTATCAATAAAATATGTTTAAACTAAACTAACGGGAGTAAAGAGTTAGAGTTTGACACCACTTGCATGAGACAACATCTTGTAGAATGTATTTCCAATGGAATCTTTACTAAGTTTCATAGGAAAAAAATGAGTAGGCATAGGCAAAAGAAAACTTCTTTATCATTTGATATTTTTATTGATTGCGAAACAGATGGGTGTCACATCTCAAATATATTTGATGATATGGTTTCTTGTGATGCTGGCTGTGACAGATGGTTTCATAAAAGATGTGTAAGTGATCTGTCAGATTTACATATATATGATGAGGTAATACATACATATCACATTAGACATTCATATTTTTTCATTTTTTTTATTAGATTTATATTAATCTTTATCAGGATGTGAGATTATATCTACACTGAGTACCGGTAGTATAATTTGTGCATCTTTTCGACAGCTGCTACTGATTTCAATCTAAATTCATTTATGTCTAATACATTTAATTCGTGAGGCATTTTCCCCCCAATTAAAATATGAATTGATTCGTGATCTGTCAGAGAGTGTATGTACGCACTCAGCAGTATACCAATATCACTAATATTTGCGATAGAGCACCACAACT
>NW_018408864.1:1745825-1747958 GCF_002113885.1 Mizuhopecten yessoensis | reverse complement strand
ACTTCTTTATCATTTGATATTTTTATTGATTGCGAAGCAGATGGGTGTCACATTTCAAATGTATTTGATGATATGGTTTCTTGTGATGCTGGCTGTGACAGATGGTTTCATAATAGATGTGTAAGTGATCTGTCAGATTTACATTTTTCTAGGGATAGTTTTATTATGAAGTGTGGTAAGTGTTCATAAAACAGCAATACAAGTCAGAATTAAGTATATAGGTCAGGTTAGAATAATGCAGTTTAGTTAGTTAGGTTAGCCAGCATTGTGATTTAAACATAAAACATGACTACAGCTAATCTTCATTTTAATAAATATATTTATAATTTTCTATTCAACTTAATCCTTTTTTTGTATTTTGTAATTTGTATTAAAAAGAACACAATTATTTCAATCATAAAACCATTTCTTCAAATATAAGTTATTATAAAAATACCCATTTTTTCTAATGATAACCAATCATAATGATGATCATGAATTTTTATTTTGTGAACTATTATTTATCTTAGTATAATATTATTTAAAAAAATATGGGCTCTTATGTAGAACTGCGTCCGCGTCGCAGAGCCTGGTAATGGCTAAGAGTTCTACTTGATAACGACAGCTTGACAGAGTTATGTCCCCTTAGTACGGGTACGGGAGTAAACAAAACACCCGCGATCACAACAAAGTCAGAATTTCATGTGAAATATGTTGTTTATTTCAACGAAACTTACATAATTATATAATTATAAACAGTAAGGTATTTTCTTCTATATATCTGAAAATAACATGTTAATTTTCCCTAAATGTCTACTTGTATGTGAAAAACCGTGATTTTCACGGTTGACTGCGGCGTACAAGTTTTACCCCTTGAAAAACACATTATCGTCGATTTCTAAATTATAAGATAATAAATAGACATTTTTGTAATCGTCCATTTAGAAAATAATGTTTGAAATTATTCTATATTTTTATAGAAATTATAAACCATCGCGTTAATGAGATATCAAAATATCTTTATATTCCCGGTACGGGGTTTCAGTCCGGGTCCGGGAACGGGGTACAAGATTTAACTACCACCTAGCCCCTGTGCCCAAAGCTGGGAATTACCGTGGCTATTTTTAGACGTAAACAAATTATCACAAATGAGAGATTACCACAAACACTGAACAGGCTTCACACACCGAAATCTTAATTTAATTGAACATAGAAACAAAAAATAACGAAAGTAAATATTGAAGAAACGAGAACTGTTACGCAACGGCAACAAACATGTGGGGATTTTGCTAGATATTTTAAACGCTGGGTCATATCTTACATGCATGATTGTGATCGTTGTAAAATAGCCATAACGTAGAATATCCTAAAATGGTAGAAATTACTGGCACTAGTCAAAATTCCATCTAACTCACCGCTACAAGTTGAACCGGATAAGCGGCTGGAACATTTCTTCGTATTTAACGCATGCGCAACAAGCTGTTATCTCAATTCTAGCCAAGATGGGGTACCCAAGTTGGCGCTTGACTACGGGGAAATCGGATCTTCTGGAAATTTCCACGAAACCCCAGAAATACACCCCATACTCAAAACCCTCTCAGGGCTGTTCTATGAAAGGTATCGAAAAACCAAATATAACGTTTTCTTCAGAATAACTTGGACTACTTATGTTTGGAGTTTCAGTTCGTCAGCTTTAAGGGTTAATTCTTCAGGGTGAATTATACAGCTACTAATGGTCAAAATGCCGATTTTGGCGTGTTTTACACCAAATATCTCAATAACTAGATTTTTCCCAGATATAACAGATACACAAGGAGGTAGATCGCGCTGAGTTCTGCAAACTTGGAAAGTTTCAGCAAAAGTTATGGAGCCGTTTTTTTCGTACTCAAATCGCTGTTATATGCGGCAAATTTGCTACATTTAGCCGTGTTAACATTTCGTTCAGAGGAACGATAACAGAGTTATCGCCCCTCTAACACTTCCTTTTTCATACTAGTGGGGCGACACCTGAAGGGGTGTCACAGATGGAATGAAGTGTAGAGGGCAATAACTCCGTTTAATAAAAAAGCTATTCAACATGACATTGAAGATTGTTTTGAGTGTTTTAACAAATTTGAACCCTTTGACCTTGAATAAAGTTCAAGGACGTTTCCA
>NW_018408864.1:1741351-1743106 GCF_002113885.1 Mizuhopecten yessoensis | reverse complement strand
ACAATTTTGAATCCCCACAACCTAGGGATGCTTCCAGTCAAATATTGTTGATATCTATCTCTTAGTTCCAGAAAAGAAGTCGCTTTAAGTAATATAGCTAAATAACCCTTTTTGGTCCCGCCTCTCAGCCCCCACGGGGGTCAGCCACACCATTTGTACAATTTTGAATCCCTGCCTGCCATGAATGCTTTTGGTTAAATATGATTGATATCCAGTGCATAGTCCTACTGAAGAAGTCGTTTGTAGCAATATAGCCAAAATACCCCCTTTTGGCCCCACCCTCAGCCCCCTGGGGTGTCAGCCCAACCATTTGTACAATTTTGAATCCACACCACCTAGGGATGCTTCCAGTTAAATATGGTTGATATCCATCTCTTAGTTCTAGAGGAGATGTCGCTTAAAGCAAAATAGCCAAATTGCCCCCTTTTTGCCCCGCCCCTCAGCCCCCTGGGGGGTCAGCCCCACCATTTGAACAATTTTGAATCCCCACCATCTAGGGATGTTTCCAGTCAAATTTAGTTAAATTCCAATCAGTGGTTAAGAAGAAGTCGTTTAAAGAAATTGTTGACCGACAGACGACAGTACGGATGCCACGGTATGGCATTATATAAGCTCACCTTGGTCCTTCGGAACCGGTGAGCTAAAAATTGACATGATTTGACTACGTCCAGCTTCCATGCCCGCTTCGGTACTAGCTTTATCCGGCGTCAGTGATTACACAGTGATTATGATACCAGAGTGAGTATTTATGATGTCATAGACGTTATGCTAACTATGACATTATATAATATCAAGGTCTAATATGATAGTACATAGTACAGGTATGATGCACGATGCACTAAGTTACATACACAGAGACGCAAAGTACCATATTCAACACAAAATGCAACTTTATTGAAGAAAACGTGGAATTATGGGACTTTTCATTTTCAAAATTACTTCCCTTTGTTAATTATACCTTTCAGAGTTTCAGGGTATACACGGTAACCTGACATGTCGTTTTGTTCATCGTATCATTTTTTAGACATTCATGGTTTTTTTATTGAACTTAAACTTAAAAACCTTTCCATATAATGTAGCAGACCACGGTATCCAGGCCTGGCCATGAATTTTTATACAATGTCAAAATTTGTATAAAAAATTAAATCAAAAATTCAATAAAATTGGTATTTGTCATTTTGAAGTGAACAGTGCAAGGCTGCATATTTTTCATAATATAAAAACAATTTTTCTGCATTTTTTTTATTTTATTTAAAAAATTTGGTCCGTTGTCGATGGTTTTTACAATTAATGTCTTAAATACGAGAATACCTTTTTACACAATTTTCACTTCTGTATTACAATTGCAATTGTGATGTACTAGTTTATAAATTATTTTTATACATGTACATGCCGTCAAGTTTCTTCAGGCTTGGCAAAAGCACTCGTCCGCTCGTCCTGAGAAGCAGATTTTGCTGACGGACGAGTGATTTTTATTGTCAATGAGTCTGTTGGACGAGTAGATTTTATGTAGTGTCGGGAATCGGACAGAAAATTACAATTGATTAATCGGAATCCAAAACCGATTGATAATCGATAGTTCAATCGATTTGGAAGACAAGTGCAGAAAAAGTCTGAAAATGATTGAATACATTATAATATATATATATGTATTTTTTGTATTGTGTAGTTTCCTAATGGTTACGCGTGTTGTTTTGGTTTTAAATTACATAAGTGCACATTAACACAAGAGCACTTATTTTGCTTCAGACTGCA
>NW_018408864.1:1740538-1740696 GCF_002113885.1 Mizuhopecten yessoensis | reverse complement strand
TTTATGTATTTTTTCTTAATTCAATGATTTATAAATTCAAAACACGCATTAACTTAAGCATTTGTGTTTTTAAACATAAAATAAACAATGATTGTAAATAGCACCTTTTTGACATGCTACTGTATGGATAATAGTGACCAGACTGTATATTAATAGCA
>NW_018408864.1:1739781-1740084 GCF_002113885.1 Mizuhopecten yessoensis | reverse complement strand
TTTAATCGGTATATTTCATAAGTAGGTATTCTAAACATGTGTATGTCAGTTTAACAAATATGATATTTTTTCCCCGACCAGCCCCTTTAAATATCAGATATCAACAAAAGCAACGCTCTTTTTAGGCTTTGCCTTTTCATATTACGATAGAAATTTGAAAAGTCACAGCTTACATGCTACACATGTACATGTGGACGGTCCTATATGTAATCATAGAATATAGTTGTACGCGTACTGTAGCTCACATGTACCCGTAAGGTTCCAAAACCTCTATAATAACAATCGGAAGCGACTTGTTACATG
>NW_018408864.1:1738239-1738992 GCF_002113885.1 Mizuhopecten yessoensis | reverse complement strand
TTTCATTTTTCTTGTTAAAATCTTTAATGGTATTGGTAACAGGATCGAACTTTTGTAAATATGTGTAGTATTTTTTAGTTATACCTAGGCTACCAAAACAACAATTTTTAGGAAATCACACTGTTTATTAAAATTCATTTGATGTGTTTATACTGTAAATGAAAAAAAAAAAAATGCAGTAACAGCACAGGACTTTGTTTCAAGTTTTCCTTTTCCAAAAAAAAGTGACAATTTCTGATAATGGCTCATTACAGTCATCGTTGTAATTGACCCTACAATCATTGTAATAAATGCTCAGGTAATATGCTAGTGGTCGTGCGTGTAGTGATGTCTCCTCAAGCTGGGGATTACCGTGGCTATTTTTAGACGTAAACAATTTATCACAAATGAGAGAGATTACCACAAACACTGAACAGGCTTCACACACCGAAATCTTAATTTAATTAAACGTAGAAACAAAAAATAACGAAAGTAAATATTGAAGAAACGCGAACTGTTCCGCAACGTCAGCAGACATGTATAGGCCTACGGGATTTTGCTAGAGATTTTAAACGCTTGGTCATATCTTACATGCATGATTGTGATCATAGCCATAACGTAGAATATCGTAAAATGGTAGAAATTACTGGCACTAGTCAAAATTCCATCCAACTCACTGCTACAAGTTGAACCGGATAAGCGGCTAGAACATTTCTTCGTATTTAACGCATGCGCAACAAGCTTTTATCTCAATTCTAGTCTAGAGGGGTACCG
>NW_018408864.1:1737096-1737307 GCF_002113885.1 Mizuhopecten yessoensis | reverse complement strand
CCCCTCTTGTTACTAATACAGAGAGTGGGGAAAGAATCAGCTAGCCAATAGTTCCCCCCCCCCCCCCTAGTTACTAATACAGAGAGGGGGGAAAGAATCAGCTAGCCAATAGTTCCCCCACCCCCCACCCCCCTAGTTACTAATACAGAGAGGGGGGAAAGAATCAGCTAGCCAATAGTTTTCCCCCCTAGTTACTAATACAGAGAGGGGG
>NW_018408864.1:1736763-1737017 GCF_002113885.1 Mizuhopecten yessoensis | reverse complement strand
CTACACCGGGATAAACATATAATGGTCATGTGTTTAAATGTAGTCATTACGATGTAATTGACTTAAATGGTTCTTCGTCTGTGTACGGCGAATAGTTGTTGATACATTTTCAAGTGTACGGCAGCTAGTATGTTAACAGTACGGCAAATAGCTATACTAACATAACAATGTTTAGAGTGAGCATTTGTACTAGCTTTTTTTTTTGTTTCATTTTGTTCCATTGAAAAAAAAATTTGAAAAAAATTTCAAATCTT
>NW_018408864.1:1734522-1735139 GCF_002113885.1 Mizuhopecten yessoensis | reverse complement strand
CATTCGTCTCTTTATGCCCAACAATTGTATATATAGTTTTGGGGTCGGGATCTTAACCGTTTCAAAGTTATGACCCCGGGGTTAAGTCTCCAAGGGTGGGGCCAGACCCTATAGCCATCCTGGAAGCAAATGTGTATTCTTCTCTTTATACTCAGCGATTGTATATATGGTTATATGGTGGGGATATCAACCATTTCCAAGTAATACATATTTTTCGGCCCTACCCCTTAGCCCGGGGGGTCAGCCCCACCATTTGTACAATTTTGAATCCCTGCCTCCCATGAATGCTTCCGACCAAATATGATCAATTTCCATGGTATAGTTCTACGGAAGAGGTCGTTAATAGCAATATACCCAAATTGCCCAATTTTGGCCCAGCCCTCAGCCCCCTGGGGGGTTAGCCCCACCATTTGTACAATTTTGAATCCCCACCACCAAGGAATGCTTCCAGTCAAATATGGTTGATATCTATCTTTTAGTTCCAGAGAAGAAGTTGCTTAAAGTAATATACATTGTAGCTAAATAACCCTTTTTGGCCCCGCCTCTCAGCCCCCATGGGGGTCAGCCACACCATTTGTACAAATTTGAATCCCTGCCTTCCATGAATGCTTTTGGTT
>NW_018408864.1:1733761-1733928 GCF_002113885.1 Mizuhopecten yessoensis | reverse complement strand
TGACTACGTCCAGCTTCCATGCCCGCTTCGGTACTAGCTATATCCTGTGTCAGTGATTACGCAGTGATTATGATACCAGACTGAGTATTTATGATGTCATAGACGTTATGCTAACTATGACATTATATAATATAATTGAATTAAAAAATATCTTTGAAATTGTATTG
>NW_018408864.1:1732025-1732720 GCF_002113885.1 Mizuhopecten yessoensis | reverse complement strand
TTACTGCCAAAACAGCTTTATAGAGTTTAGTAAAATAATTGAACAATGCATGCAAGACCAACGGAACTAAGGAAGACAGTTACACAAACGAAGAATTTTCTTCTAGTTCCAGAAGAGATAAGTCTCCTATGTAAATGTAGTATTATACCAAATGATGAAAACTGCAGCGTGAGGGTACAAAGAGTTTATCTACTTTTATATTCCCTGTTAAGAAAATATCAAAAAAGTTATAAACACAACAGGGACCTGATAATTTGTTACAGTTATACTTAGACCTAAACTAAGGTGTTCAGAGTATTTTTATATGTATTAGGGGTTTAGATCAACTTCCAGTAAATATGCCGTTCAAACCCTAGTTTGGCCGTTACCTTTTCTTGTTCTTCTGCCGCAAAATTGGCTATCTTGCCAACGCTTGTTTCATGTATTAGGAGTACACTTATCAAAGGAATACCCAAAACTGGGTTGTAAATAGTTGTGTTATTCAGGGGCAGGGTTTTTGAGGAGGGAGAAGGAATGCAGTGAAACTGGACTGGATCGATCGTCGGCGATCATATAGCTGAATTGGTTGAGCATCTGTCTAGAGTTCAAGTCTGATGTTGCATGCTTTATGACAATGTAATTAAGCTGATTTCAAGGGGGGCCTAACTTACCCGAATGCCTGCCCGAACTTACCCCATAGGGGGGTGGGGGCTCGT
>NW_018408864.1:1723944-1731393 GCF_002113885.1 Mizuhopecten yessoensis | reverse complement strand
CTTTTCATATTACGACAGAAAGTTGAGAAGTCACAGCTTACATGCGACACACATACATGTGGACGGTCCTAGATGTAATCATAGAATATAGTTGTACGCGTACTGTAGCTCACATGTACCCGTAAGGTTGCAAAACCTCTGTAATAACAATCGGAAGCGACTTGTTACCATGTAATAGTTATACAAGGAAATCACAAGTAATCGACAGTAAAATCACTAGTAATCATAGTCAAATTTATCATATAAACAAGCAAGTAACTATACTGTAGTCGTCGATTAAGAGCCACGGTTGTTCAAACTTTAGACATTAACTTAACAGGAATTTGCTTTGATTGCATGTCTCCTCATACACTCCTTTTTCATCAGCATCCCTGAATTCAATCAAAATTTTATGATTTTTTTATTCAGAATTGTAGAAATTAGATCAACTTGGATGTCAGCGCTTGTAATTAATGATCGATTATGTAAGATTAAGAAGTGAATATAAATATAAATTACAGTTTATCGGGTTGAAAAGTTGCAAAAATAATTCCGTTTTGACTAATTATACAACATGGGTAATGATTAAAATAATCCAATTTACCTCGACTGGAGGTGTACAACAACATGATTTATTTAGTTCTCACTTCGGTGATCCCTATTTCCGGGATCTATAGAATTGATATTTTATTACAAGAATAAGTTAATCTATTTATTTTTTATTTTTCTTGTAAAAATCTTTAATGGTATTGGTAACAGGATGGAACTTTTGTAAATATGTGTGGTATTTTTTAGTTATACCTCCTGAGGCTACCAAAACAACAATTTTTAGGAAATAACACTTTAAATGTTTATT
This sequence comes from Mizuhopecten yessoensis, assembly GCF_002113885.1. Classification (NCBI taxonomy): domain Eukaryota; kingdom Metazoa; phylum Mollusca; class Bivalvia; order Pectinida; family Pectinidae; genus Mizuhopecten; species Mizuhopecten yessoensis. The sequence goes on along the minus strand of NW_018408864.1, from coordinate 1,730,558 downwards.
AAAATTCATTTGATGTGTTTATACTGTAAATGAAAAAAAATATGCAGTAACAGCACAGGACTTTGTTTCGAGTTTTCCTTTTCCAAAAAATGTGACAATTTCTGATAATGACTCATTACAGTCATCATTGTAATTGACCCTACAATCATTGTAATAAATGCTCAGGTAATATGCTAGTGGTCGTGCGTGTAGTGATGTCTCCTCAAGCTGGGGATTACCGTGGCTATTTTTAGACGTAAACAAATTATCACAAATGAGAGATTACCACAAACACTGAACAGGCTTCACACACCGAAATCTTAATTTATTTAAACGTAGAAACAAAAAATAACGAAAGTAAATATTGAAGAAACGCGAACTGTTCCGCAACGTCAACAGACATGTATAGGCCTACGGGATTTTGCTAGAGATTTTAAACGCTTGGTCATATCTTACATGCATGATTGTGATCATAGCCATAACGTAGAATATCGTAAAATGGTAGAAATTACTGGCACTAGTCAAAATTCCATCCAACTCACCGCTACAAGTTGAACCGGATAAGCGGCTAGAACATTTCTTCGTATTTAACGCATGCGCAACAAGCTCTTATCTCAATTCTAGCCTAGAGGGGGTACCCAAATTGGCGCTGGACTACGGGGAAATCGGATCTTCTGGAAAATTCCACGAAACCCCAGAAATACACCCCATTTTCAAAACCCTCTCAGGGCCGTTCTTTGAAAGATATCGAAAAACCAAATATATCGTTTTCTTCANCTGTGAAAGATATCGAAAAACCAAATATATAGTTTTCTTCAGAATAACTTGGACTACTAATGTTTGGAGTTCCAGTTCGTCAGCTTTAAGTGTTAATTCTGCAGGGTGAATTATACAGCTACTAATGGTCAAAATGCCGATTTTGGCGTGTTTTACACCAAATATCTCAATAACTAAATTTTTCCCAGATATAACAGATACACAAGGAGGTAGATCGCGCTGAGTTCTACAAACTTGAAAAGTTTCAGCAAAAGTTATGGAGCCGTTTTTTTCGTACTCAAATCGCTGTTATATGCGGCAAATTAGCTACATTTAGCCGTGTTAACATTTCGTTCGGAGGAACGATAACAGAGTTATCGCCCCTCTAACACTTCATTCCATATGAAAAGTCCTTTAACACAACCAGTACAATTTTCTATGTGACGTTTCATTTTATTGGTTGTGTAAAAAGAAATTTTCATAATCAATGTTCTGTGGTTACATTTGCGATGTTGCTACCTGTGGCTACCTGTATACCTATTTAGTGGATCTCAATGTTTAGTGTACCTGTCTTGTGGTTACATGTGGGTACTTGTATACTTATTTAGTGTATCTCAATGTTTAGTGTACTTGTCCTGTGGTAACATGTGGCTACTTGTATACTTATCTAGTGGATCTCAATGTTTAGTGTACTTGTCCTGTGGTAACATGTGGCTACTTGTATACTTATCTAGTGGATCTCAATGTTTAGTGTACTTGTCCTGTGGTAACATGTGGCTACTTGTATACTTATTTAGTGGATCTCAATGGTTAGTGTACCTGTCCTGTGGTTCCATGTGGCTACCTGTATACTTATTTAGTGGATCTCAATGTTTATGTGGCTACTTGTATACTTATTTAGTGGATCTCAATGTTTATGTGGCTACTTGTATACTTATTTAGTGGATCTCAATGTTAAATGTACTTGTCCTGTGGTAACCTGTGGCACCTTGTATACTTATTTAGTGGATCTCAATGTTTAGTGTACTTGTCCTGTGGTTACCTGTGGCTACTTGTATACTTATTTAGTGGATCTCAATGTTTATGTGGCTACTTGTATACTTATTTAGTGGATCTCAATGGTTAGTGTACCTGTCCTGTGGTTCCATGTGGCTACCTGTATACTTATTTAGTGGATCTCAATGTTTATGTGGCTACTTGTATACTTATTTAGTGGATCTCAATGGTTAGTGTACCTGTCCTGTGGTTCCATGTGGCTACCTGTATACTTATTTAGTGGATCTCAATGTTAAGTGTACTTGTCCTGTGGTTACATTTGTCTACTTATATACTTATTTAGTGGATCCCAATGTTAGTGCACTTGTCCTGTGGTTACATGTGGCTACGAGTATACTTATTTAGTGGATCTCAATGGTTAGTGTACCTGTCCTGTGGTTACATGTGGCTACCTGTATACTTATCTAGTGGATCTCAATGTTTAGTGTACTTGTCCTGTGGTGTGGTTACATTTGCGATGTTGCTACCTGTGGCTACCTGTATACCTATTTAGTGGATCTCAATGTTTAGTGTTCCTGTCTTGTGGTTACATGTGGGTACTTGTATACTTATTTAGTGTATCTCAATGTTTAGTGTACTTGTCCTGTGGTTACATGTGACTACTTGTATACTTATTTAGTGGATATCAATGTTTAACGAACTTGTCCTGTGGTTAGCTGTGGCTACTTGTATACTTATTTAGTGAATCTCAACGTTTAGTGTACTTGTCCTGTGGTAACATATTGCCACTTGTATACTTATTTAGTGGATCTCAATGTTTAGTGTACTTGTTCTGTGGTAACATGTGGCTACTTGTATACTTATTTAGTGGATCTCAATGTTTAGTGTACTTGTTCTGTGGTAACATGTGGCTACTTGTATACTTGTTTAGTGGATCTCAATGTTAAGTGTACTTGTCCTGTGGTTACATTTGCCTACTTATATACTTATTTAGTGGATCCCAATGTTAGTGCACTTGTCCTGTGGTTACATGTGGCTACTTGTATACTTATTTAGTGGATCTCAATGTTAAGTGTACTTGTCCTGTGGTTACATTTGTCTACTTATATACTTATTTAGTGGATCCCAATGTTTAGTGCACTTGTCCTGTGGTTACATGTGGCTACGTGTATACTTATTTAGTGGATCTCAATGGTTAGTGTACCTGTCCTGTGGTTACATGTGGCTACCTGTATACTTATTTAGTGGATCTCAATGTTTAGTGTACTTGTCCTGTGGTAACATATTGCCACTTGTATACTTATTTAGTGGATCTCACTGTTTAGTGTACTTGTCCTGTGGTTACCTTTGTCTACTTATATACTTATTTAGTGGATCTCAATGTTAAGTGTACCTGTCCTTGTACTTGTCCTGTGGTTACATGTGACTACTTGTATACTTATTTAGTGGATCTCAATGGTTAGTGTACCTGTCCTGTGGTTGCATGTGGCTACTTATATACGTAATTAGTGGATCTCAATGTTCAACGAACTTGTCCTGTGGTTAGCTGTGGCTACTTGTACACTTATTTAGTGGATCTCAATGTTTAGAGCACTTGTCCTGTGGTTACATGTGGCTACTTATATGCGTAATTAGTGGATCTCAATGTTCAACGAACTTGTCCTGTGGTTAGCTGTGGCTACTTTTATCCTTATTTAGTGGATCTCAATGTTTATGTGGCTACTTGTATACTTATTTAGTCTCTCTCAATGTTTAGTGTACTTGTCCTGTGGTTCCATGTGACTACTTGTATACTTATTTAGTGGATCTCACTGTTTAGTGTACTTGTCCTGTGGTTCCATGTGACTACTTGTATACTTATTTGGTGGATATCAATGTTTAACGAACTTGTCCTGTGGTTTGCTGTGGCTACTTGTATACTTATTTAGTGAATCTCAATGGTTAGTGTTCCTGTCCTGTGGTTACATGTGGCTACCTGTATACTAATTTAGTGGATCTCAATGTTTAGTGTGCTTGTCCTGTGGTTACATGTGGCTACCTGTATACTTATCTAGTGGATCTCAATGTTTAGTGTACTTGTCCGGTGGTTACATGTGGCTACTTGTATACTTATTTAGTGGACCTCAATGTTTAGTGTACTTGTCCTGTGGTAACATATTGCCACTTGTATACTTATTTAGTGGATCTCAATGGTTAGTGTACCTGTCCTGTGGTTCCATGTGGCTACCTGTATACTTATTTAGTGGATCTCAATGTTAAGTGTACCTGTCCTTGTACTTGTCCTGTGGTTACATGTGACTTCTTGTATACTTATTTAGTGGATCTCAATGTTAAGTGAACTTGTCCTGTGGTTACATTTGTCTACTTATATACTTATTTCGTGGATCTCAATGTTTAGCGCACTTGTCCTGTGGTTACATGTGGTTACGTGTATACTTATTTAGTGGATCTCAATGTTAAGTGAACTTGTCCTGTGGTTACATTTGTCTACTTATATCCTTATTTAGTGGATCTCAATGTTTAGTCTACTTGTCCTGTGGTTACATGTGACTTCTTGTATACTTATTTAGTGGATCTCACTGTTTAGTGTACTTGTCCTGTGGTTACATTTGTCTACTTATATACTTATTTAGTGGATCTCAATGTTTAGCGCACTTGTCCTGTGGTTACATGTGGCTACGTGTATACTTATTTAGTGAATCTCAATGGTTAGTGTACCTGTCCTGTGGTTACATGTGGCTACTTATATACGTAATTAGTGGATCTCAATGTTCAACGAACTTGTCCTGTGGTTAGCTGTGGCTACTTGTATACTTATTTAGTGAATCTCAACGTTTAGTGTACTTGTCCTGTGGTAACATATTGCCACTTGTATACTTATTTAGTGGATCTCAATGTTTAGTGTACTTGTCCTGTGGTTACCTGTGGCTACTTGTATACTTATTTAGTGGATCTCAATGTTTAGTGTACTTGTCATGTGGTTACCTGTGGCTACTTCTATACTTATTTAGTTGATCTCAATGTTAAGTGTACTTATCCTGTGGTTACATGTGGCTACTTGTATACTTATTTAGTGCATCTCAATGTTAAGTGTATTTGTTCTGTGGTTACCTGTGGCTATTTGTATACTTATTTAGTGGATCTCAATGTTAAGTGTACCTGTCCTGTGGTTACCTGTGGCTACTTGTATACTTATTTAGTGTATCTCAATGTTTTTTGTACTTGTCCTGTGGTTACCTGTAGCTACTTGTATACTTATTTAGTGGATATCAATGTTTAGTGTACTTATCCTGTGGTCACCTGTGGCTACTTGTATACTTATTTAGTGGACCTCAATGTTTAGTGTACTTGTCCTGTGGTTACATGTGGCTACTTGTTTACTGGGTCTCGATGTATTGTGTACTTGATGTATTGTGTACTTGTTGTGTGGCTATAAATACATATTTGCCCTGTGACTATCTAGTAGATCATCCTGTGGTTCTATAGTTGGATTGTTCACGCGAGATAAAGTTTAGACTTCTCCAGTGGATAAATGGGAAGCTGCTAGATTTGTCAGATTTTCTTTTCAATTAAAAAGAGTCCAACCCGCTGACACATTATTGACATTTGCCTCCGCAGTGCTCCAGGGATGACATCACTGACACATTATTGTGATATGCCTCCGCAGTGCTCCAGGGATGACATCACTGACACATTACCGTGATATGCCTCCGCAGTGCTCCACTGAAGACAGTTTAGCAAGATGACGTAGTTGAACTCATCATAACTGGGCACAGTCGTCATCCCACCATAGCTCTTCTGTGGTCCTATCATTTGTAGTCTTTAATTCTACGATACCATCATCATGTTAATAAACTGCTGAGTGGTAAAATCGCTAGTGGTCAGTATGACATTAGTTGTTGTCTGGTTCTATTCCCAATGGACTCCGTTGTGTTGTGTTGCCTCATCATCGATCGAAACCGTCCTTATATGACCATAGCTGTTGTGTTGCCTCATCATCGGTGGATACCGTCCTTATATACCTTTAGCTGTTGTGTGGCCTTATCATTGGTGGATACCGTCCTCATATGACTTAAGCTGTTGTGTGGCCTCACCATCGTTAGATACCGTCCTCATATGACTTTAGCCGTTGTGTGGCCTCACCATCGTTATATACCGTCCTCATAGAACTTTAGTTGTTGTGTGGCCTCACCATCGTTAGATACCGTCCTCATATGACTTTAGCCGTTGTGTGGCCTCACCATCGTTAGATACCGTCCTCATATGACTTTAGATGTTGTGTAGCCTCATCATCGTTAGATACCGTCCTCATATGACTTTAGCTGTTGTGTGGTCTCACCATCGTTAGATACCGTCCTCATATGTCTTTAGCTGATGTGTGGCCTCACCATCGTTAGATACCGTCCTAATATGATTTTAGCTGTTGTGTGGCCTCACCATCGGTGGATACCGTCCTCATATGACCATAGCTGTTGTGTGGCTTCACCATCGTTAGATACCGTCCTTATATGACTTTAGCTGTTGTGTGCCCTCACCATCGGTGGATACAATCCTCATATGACTTTAGGTGATGTGTGGCCTCACCATCGGTGGTTACAGTCCTCATATGACTTTAGGTGTTGTATGGCCTCACCATCGTTAGATACCGTCCTTATATGACTTTAGCTGTTGTGTGGCATCACCATAGTTAGATACCGTCCTTATATGACTTTAGCTGTTGTGTGGCCTCACCATCGGTGGATACAGTCCTCATATGACTTTAGGTGTTGTGTGGCCTCACCATCGGTGGATACCGTCCTTATATGACTTTAGGTGTTGTGTGGCCTCACCATCGGTGGATACCGTCCTCATATGACTTTAGGTGTTGTGTGGCCTCACCATCG
>NW_018408864.1:1672208-1723026 GCF_002113885.1 Mizuhopecten yessoensis | reverse complement strand
ATATGACTTTAGCTGTTGTGTGGCCTCACCATCGTTAGATACCGTCATCATATGACTTTAGGTGTTGTGTGGCCTCACCATCGTTAAATACCGTCCTCATATGACTTTAGCTGTTGTGTGGCCTTACCATCGTTAGATACCGTCCTCATATGACTTTAAGTGTTGTGTGGCCTCACCATCGTTAGATACCGTCCTCATATGACTTTAGGTGTTGTGTGGCCTCACCATCGTTAAATCCCGTCCTCATATGACTTTAGCTGTTGTGTGGCCTTACCACCGTTAGATACCGTCCTCATATGACTTTAGGTGTTGTGTGGCCTCACCATCGTTAAATCCCGTCCTCATATGACTTTAGCTGTTGTGTGGCCTTACCATCGGTGGATACCGTCCTCATATGACTTTAGGTGTTGTGTGGCCTCACCATCGTTAAATCCCGTCCTCATATGACTTTAGCTGTTGTGTGGCCTTACCACCGTTAGATACCGTCCTCATATGACTTTAGGTGTTGTGTGGCCTCACCATCGTTAGATACGGGACTTATATGACTTTAGCTGTTGTGTGGCCTCACCGTCGTTGGATACCGTCCTCATATGACTTTAGCTGTTGTGTGGCCTCCCCATCGTTAGATACCGTCATCATATGACTTTAGGTGTTGTGTGGCCTCACCATCGTTAAATCCCGTCCTCATATGACTTTAGCTGTTGTGTGGCCTCCCCATCGGTGGATACCGTCCTTATATGACTTTAGCTGTTGTGTGGCCGCACCATCGTTAGATACCGTCCTTTTATGACTTTAGCTGTTGGGTGGCCTCACCATCGTTAGATACCGTCCTTGTATGACTTTAGCTGTTGTGTGGCCTCACAATCGTTGGATACCGTCCTTATATGCCTCAGCACTTTAGGTGTTGTGTGGCCTCACCATCGTTAAATCCCGTCCTCATATGACTTTAGCTGTTGTGTGGCCTCACCGTCGTTAGATACCGTCCTTATATGATTTTAGCTGTTGTGTGGCCTCACCATCGTTGGATACCGTCCTTATATGCCTCAGCATAATCAGCGGCGATCGCCTGGATATGCGTAGTCCACACCTGTGACGTGAAACGATCTGTATATAAACGACGGTTGTTACAATTTAAATGATGAAATGAGTTCCTATCTAGGAGGTAAACAATGTGCTGTATACAGGTGACCGAACACACATACGGATTGGGTATCCTTGCATGCGTGTACACCATTGTACAGTTCATATATAATAATTCCAGTACTGTAATTTTTATACGCATTGTTTTTCAATACATCCCACTCCTTTAATGCCAAAAAAAATGCATGGGTACAACAATTCATCCTTAAATGAAAAGCAACCTATGTATTTCCCCCGCAATAATAAAGATATGTTTCATTGTGAATAAGTATGCCATATTTGTGGCATAAGGTGTCTTGTCTCGTTGCATCAAATATAGAAGTACGGGGAAGGGGATACCTTTCATATTTTTATTCTTTATGTAAATCAATACTAAGTACACACACAAATTTGAATAATCTTGCAGAAGATTTGCCTGTCCATTTCATTTATCTGAGAAATCAGCGTATTCAAGTCTCACAAATACGAATAATTTATCATTGAACCACCTGATCAGATATAAAATATTCAATAGATGGTTCAGTATATCGCTTTCTTCTCACGGGTGATGCAGTTGTATTGGTTGTGGATTTGTGGTTTGCATAAAATGCAACTTAATCTGTGACAGCTGTTCGTTCGCATTTTATTTATGCATAATTACCTTGAAGTTGATCCTCATTAATTTCCCCGTTATCTAGCCCGAGGACATTGTTGTTAAATGGATAATGGAAGACACATTATCTACGTAAGTTGTGGTTTTGTGATTCGCATAAAATGCAACACAATCTGTGACATGATGTGACAGTACCCCTTGCCGACATGCTGACATCCCTTTGTGTTGTTGGCCTCCTGCTATCAGCACTGATAGATGTGTTTAGTTCGATTTACCTGTACATAAATTTCACACCTAAGTAGGCTAGGAGTGGATAGAGATGCTTTTCATTATAGAACCAGATGTTATAATTGTTCAATTATATTCTCAAAATAAATCAAATTTAACACTGCCTTTCAGTGTTGCATAACATTAAATGTGTAATTGTTTGTCGATATCATGTTGTTTATCCCACTGACGGAAAGCTCTGGCAATCACCAAAGAAATATATAACAATTAAAGGTTTTAGCATATCAGAATGTAGAGTAGATTCATTTCAATGTCTGTTATGGAAAAAAAACTCTGTCCCACTATAATGTCCAACAGCAATCTCCTGCCCCTTGTATTTCCACCGACTTTTCAAGCAAAATATTGTTCTTGTTCAGATTGATGGCGTTTGTGACACTCATCATCTTCTTAAACAACACTGCAAACCGACGTTAACAACAGTTCTATGTACAGCCATTCTCATCAAGGTACATATCACTCCCATCATCTCACAAACTCTCGCGAGAAGTTATACGTCACGGAACTATTTCCTGCGCCACAATCGCTCGCTTTAAGAAAGCATTTATTTGAGCGCGTTTTGTCGCGTGCTCCTCTTCACTACGATGCATTGGTGATTATAGAAAGGTGACAAATGTAAAATGCGACACTATCGTAACCCATCACCTAATATCAATAAAATCCAATCCGATATTTTTCCGAATGGATAATTTGTGTAGATTCAATGGGTATTTTGTGGGTTGTTTTTTAGGTTTATCACCAAACCCAAAGTGACAGAAATCCGATCGGCTCAATCCATTACAGAATAATGTACCTTTTATCCTTAAAGCTGTCAAAACGGAAGGTGGGCCCGGTAAACCATTCGTGTGTGATACTGCTTTGAGACAACCCATTAAAGTTTACGTGGTGTAGATTACGGATATGGTCGGTTTTATGTTTAATAGTTTTTAACTTCCGTTAGGGAATTGCGCATGCGGAGACACATTGACGGATCTGTCCTATCTACAAACTAAACGGAGATGTCGTCATGTGTCCAATAGACAACCATTCGCACGTAATAAATTCAAGCAGTACGCATGTTAACGCTTTCAATGCGCGTCTATCACGTGGTACTTAAATTCCGCCAGCTGGCGATACGATCGCATTTGATAGTCTGTCTGAGTCGTTCTGTTGTTTTGTTTTTAATACCCTAATTGATTTTTCGTTTAAATGTGTGAAGCACTAAAGTGTTTATTTTAATTCTCAACAACTGACAATTTTAAAATGTTAAATGTTTATTGTAAAATGCCTATTAGATCAAAAGGCAAGTATTGAACACCAAACCTGTTCAAGCACGGGTTGTGAAGATCAGCCAACAGTTTCTCTGTCTGCACTTTTCGATTTTATTTCCATTAACACATATAAAATAGATACGACGTGTTGTTTTCGTCACTGTTGTTCCTCGATAAACAATAGGTAGATCTGTAGAATCACAGGGCGAGCCTTGGCAAGTAGCCTCGTCTACCAATACATCGGACATCCTAGGCACGCATACCACTACACTGTGCATCAAAGCCTCGCCCTTTACACCGGACTTTCCGCCAATTATAAACCAGGTATCCGAGGTACATCTACGCTGACCATTACACCGGTTATCTAAGATACACTCACAAATACACCAGGTATCCAAGGTACATTGTCACCGATAACATTGTAATACACCGGGTATCAGAGGTACGCTGACCATCACACCGGTTATCCAAGATACGCTTACCAATACACCAGGTATCCAAGGTACATTGTACGCCGATTACATTGTAATACACCGGGTATCCAAGGTAAGCCGACTAATGCACCGGGTAATCGAGATACGCCTACTTATACACCGGGTATCCAAGGTACGCCGACAAATACACCAGGGGCCGTATTCATGACACAGTTCTCATGTTCAAGCATAGATTCTGTGCTTAAACCAACTTTCCTGTGACTTGCTTGAATTATGTTAAACGATTCAAAAGTCAAATGTAAACATTGAAAACAGTTTTCAGCGTTAAGCCTATTCAAAGTGTTTCTAAATTATTGACAAAATAAGACTTTTTATTAATTAATAACGAGAACAAGAAATTCAGCCTCAGCACAATATCCATGCTTGAGCATGAGAATAGTTTCATGAATACGGGCCCTGGTATCCAAGATACATTGTAGGCCGACTAATACACCAGGTATCCAAGGTACACCGACTAATACACATGGTATTCAAGCTACACCGACTAATTCACCAGGTATATATATCCAAGGTATATTGTACGCCGACTAATACACCCGGTATCCAAGGTACACCGACTAATTCACCAGGTATCCAAGGTACATTGTACGCCGACTAATACACCCGGTATCCAAGGTACGCCGACGTATACACCGGATACTCAGACTAATACGACGGGTATCCAAGGTACATTGTACGCCGACTAATACACCAGGTATCCAAGGTACATTGCACGCCGACTAATACACCAGGTATCCAAGGTACATTGTACCCCAACTTATACACCCGGTATCCAATGTACATTGTACGCCGACTAAAACACCAGGTATCCAAGGTACATTGTACGCCGCCTAATACACCAGGAATCCAAGGTACATTGTACGCCGACTAATACACCAGGAATCCAAGGTACATTGTACGCCGACTAATACACCCGGTATCCAAGGTACACCTACTAATTCACCAGGTATCCAAGGTACATTGTACGCCGACTTATACACCCGGTATCCAAGGTACATTGTACGCCGACTAATACATCGGGTAACCAATGTACGCCGACTGATACACCAGGTGTCCAGGGTACATTGTACGCCAACTAATACACCAGGTATCCAAGGTACATTGTACGCCGAATAATACATCGGGTAACCAATGTACGCCGACTGATACACCAGGTGTCCAGGGTACATTGTTCTCCAACTAATACACCAGGTATCCAAGGTTCATTGTACGCCGACTAATACATCCGGTATCCAAGGTACATTGTACGCCGACTAATACCCCAGGTATCCAAGGTACATTGTACGCCGACTAAAACACCAGGTATCCAAGGTACATTGTACGCCGCCTAATACACCAGGAATCCAAGGTACATTGTACGCCGACTAATACACCAGGGATTCAAAGTACATGGTATGCCGACTAATACACCAAGTATCCAAGGTACATTGTACGCCGACTAATACATCGGGTAACCAACGTACGCCGACTGATACACCAGGTGTCCAGGGTACATTGTACTCCAACTAATACACCAGGTATCCAAGGTTCATTGTACGCCGACTAATACATCCGGTATCCAAGGTACATTGTACGCCGACTAATACACCAGGTATCCAAGGTACATTGTACGCCGACTAATACATCGGGTAACCAATGTACGCCGACTGATACACCAGGTGTCCAGGGTACATTGTACTCCAACTAATACACCAGGTATCCAAGGTTCATTGTACGCCGACTAATACATCCGGTATCCAAGGTACATTGTACGCCGACGTATACACCGGATACTCAAAGTACTCAGACTAATACGACGGGTATCCAAGGTACATTGTACACCGACTAATACACCAGGTATCCAAGGTACATTGTACGCCAACTAATACACCAGGTATCCAAGGTACATTGTACACCGACTAATACACCAGGTATCCAAGGTACATTGTACCCCGACTTATACACCCGGTATCCAAGGTACATTGTACGCCGACGTATACAACGGATACTCAAAGTACACAGACTAATACGACGGGTATCCAAGGTACATTGTACACCGACTAATACACCAGGTATCCAAGGTACATTGTACCCCGACTTATACACCCGGTATCCAAGGTACATTGTACGCCGACTAATGCACCAGGTATCCAAGGTACGCCGACGTATACACCGGATACTCAAAGTACTCAGACTAATACGACGGGTATCCAAGGTACATTGTACGCCGACTAATGCACCAGGTATCCAAGGTACGCCGACGTATACACCGGATACTCAAAGTACTCAGACTAATACGACGGGTATCCAACGTACATTGTACGCCAACTAATACACCAGGTATCCAAGGTTCATTGTACGCCGACTAATACATCCGGTATCCAAGGTAAGCCGACGTATACACCGGATACTCAAAGTACTCAGACTAATACGACGGGTATCCAAGGCACATTGTACGCCAACTAATACACCAGGTATCCAAGGTTCATTGTACGCCGACTAATACATCCGGTATCCAAGGTACATAGTACGCCGACGTATACACCGGATACTCAAAGTACTCAGACTAATACGACGGGTATCCAAGGCACATTGTACGCCAACTAATACACCAGGTATCCAAGGTTCATTGTACGCCGACTAATACATCCGGTATCCAAGGTACATTGTACGCCGACTAATACACCAGGTATCCAAGGTACATTGTACGCCGACTAATACATCGGATAACCAATGTACGCCGACTGATACACCAGGTGTCCAGGGTACATTGTACGCCAACTAATACACCAGGTATCCAAGGTTCATTGTACGCCGACTAATACATCCGGTATCCAAGGTACGCCGACGTATACACCGGATACTCAAAGTACTCAGACTAATACAACGGGTATCCAAGGTACATTGGACGCCGACTAATACACCAGGTATCCAAGGTACATTGTACGCCGACTAATACACCAGGTATCCAAGGTACATTGTACGCCGAATTATACACCCGGTATCCAATGTACGCTGACGTATACACCGGGTATCCAAGGTACATTATACGCCGACTTATACACCAGGTATCCAAGGTACATTGTACGCCAACTAATACACCAGGTATCCAAGGTACATTGTACGCCGACTAATACACCCGGTATCCAATGTACGCCGACTAATACACCAGGTGTCCAACATTGTGTCATGTGAGGACGGTATCCAACGGTAATGAAGCCACACTACATTTATCGTCAAGTGAGGACGGTAGCCGACGGTAATGAAGCCACACTACATTTATGGTCATGTGAGGATGGTATCAGACGGTGATGAAGCCACACTACAGCTATGGTCATGTGAGGACGGTATCCAACGGTGATGAAGCCACACTACATTTATCGTCATGTGAGGGCGGTATCCAACGGTGATGAAGCCACACTACAGCTTTGGTAATGTGAGGACGGTATCAGACGGTGATGAAGCCACACTACAGCTATGGTCATGTGAGGACGTTATCCAACGGTGATGAAGCCACACTACATATATGGTCCTTTGAGGACGGTATCAAACGGTGATGAAGCCACAATTCAGCTATTGTCATGTGAGGACGGTATCCAACGGTATTGAAGCCACACTACATTTATCGTCATGTGAGAACGGTATCCAACGGTGATGAAGCCACAATACAGCTATGGTCATGTGAGGACGGTTTCCAATGGTGATGAAGCTACACTACGTTTATGGTCATGTGAGGACGGTATCAGACGGTGATGAAACCACACTACAGCTATGGTCATGTGAGGACGGTATCCAACGGTATTGAAGCCACACTACATTTATTGTCATGTGAGGACGGTATCAAACGGTGATGAAGCCACACTACAGCTAGGGTCATGTGAGGACGGTATCCAACGGTGATGAAGCCACACTACATATATGGCCATATGAGGACGGTATCCAACGGTGATGAAGCCACAATACAGCTATGGTCATGTGAAGACGGCTTCCAACGGTGATGAAGCCACACTACGTGTAATGTCATGTGAGGACGGTATCCAACGGTGATGAAACCACACTACAGCTATGGTCATGTGAGGACGGTATCCAACGGAATTGAAGCCACACTACATTTATGGTCATGTGAGGACGGTATCTAAAGGTGATGAAGCCACACTACAGCTATGGTCATGTGAAGACGGTATCCAACGGACGGTGATGAAGCCACACTACATGTATGGTCATGTGAGGACTGTATCCAACGGTGATGAAGCCACACTACATTTATCATCATGAGAGGACGGTATCCAACGGTGATGAAGCCATATTACATATATGGCCATGTGAGGACGGTATCCAACGGTGATGAAACCACGCTACAGCTATGGCCATGTGATGATGGTATCCAACGGTGATGAAGCTACATTACAGCTATGGTCATGTGAGGACGGTATCCAACGGTGATGAAACCCCGCTACAGCTATTGTCATGTGAGGACGGTATCCAACGGACGGTGATGAAGCCACACTACATGTATGGTCATGTGAGGACTGTATCCAACGGTGATGAAGCCACAATACAGCTATTGTCATGTGAGGACGGTATCCAACAGTGATGAAGCCACAATACAGCTATTGTCATATGAGGTCGGTATCCAACGGTGATGAAGAAACAATACAGCTATGGTCATGTGTGGACGGTATCCAACGGTGATGAAGCCACAATTCAGCTTTGATCATGTGCGGACGGTATCCAACGGTGATGAAGCCACACTACAGCTATGATCATCTGACATTGAGAGACATAAACCTAAATTATTAAATGGAAATAATTTATTGTCTGATATACTTAATGAATAAATAATTAAACGGAATGAAAAGAGTATTATAATAGAGATAAAATGTACAAAAAAATTGTGTGAGCAGGGAGTTGTGCATCCCTTCCTACATACATCAAAATTGCCAGCCATTATATTATGGTAGCTACATTAACAAACATTTTTTTATTAAACAATAATGATTAAGATGTATCAATAACATAAATATGAAAGCTCGAGAAAGCTGATGTTATATATGGTATTTATATAAGTATGTACCTTTTATTTTGGATACACAATTTTCAAGAATGTGCCATAAGTAACAACCAGCTTGGCAGTGTTTCAAAGTCTTCAGGTGACTGTATTTGATTTTTGATTTGCCGATCATGGTGCGCGGTGCATTGGACAGCAAGACGGTCAGTTGTAGAATGATAAACCAGTTTGACATGTAATGCGCACTTTATACCCAGCCAGACCCATACTCGTTACCAAGCAAGGAAAAAACTAAAATTCCTTAAAAACGATAGTCGGAAGATCTCAAAACCAGAAAACAAATATTTTGATTTTTTTTTAATCTCAATTGAAAGCTTTTTAACTTGCACTGTCAGCTTTAAAGTGTCATTAGTATAAACCTATCAGAAACCTATAACGATTAAAGACTGCAAGGTTGCAGTGCTATAGTTCACACATGTATGTAGGAGTATCTGATATACTTTAATAACAGTATACAACAATACATATGTCAGACAGAGGTAGACCGGGCAGGCATTCCTAACACAGCAATATTGGCAGATATTGCAAAGGCAGATGGAACCATGCCAGGACTGGACCAGTCTCATGAACTCCCTGATAATTTCTACAATTTGGAAGTCGTTGGGGACACCTGAAACAACTTTTGCTGGACTCATCTGTCATCTGTATTATATTCATTTTCTGAGCTGATGATGTTATGAACATAGGCGTTACTTTGTTAATTATGTTGGTGGTTTTTTTTTAACTTACTACCCATAATACCGTCAAGCGGTTTACATGTATATCATTGTTATTGGAAATACCAAGTAAGTGAAGGGTGAATTTCGATCATTGTAGATAAGTATTTACGTTCTGTCTATTACCTTTTGTACAAGTCCCTTTATTTTATATATACTTTATCGAACAAACATTGCAACACATAATAGATACTTAACTTAATTGGGGCAACATACAAGTGTAAATTTCAACCAATCAATGAATACTAGTTTATTGAATTGTCTCACCAATATATATATGTATATATGTGTATATCCTACAACGCAATACAGTCAATTGGTTATCTAGCAAATGTTTACATTGACCAGCCATTACATTGACCAGCCAAAATCGGCTTACGAAACACTATAGTAATAAACATACGATAAACTAGACGAACATAAATTATACACAGTTATTGCATTATATAACATTATCAGGATAACTGTTTCCTTCTTTAATACATACAATGTAGAATGTGAAGTATACCTTGTTTGGTATACCTTATATAGACCCCAGTGGTACCTCCTTAATCACTCGTAACCTACCACGTCATTAGAAGCTATTCTCCACCTGCTGATTCGTGTTCATTGTTTAGCCAAATACAAGGACCATATTTAGTAAACCAATATCATGCTCAAGTTTGAATTGCTTTCTGAAAACAAATTCCTAGTAATTAGGCCTAGATCATGCCACATGAATAGAAGGTAGTGAGTAATTGTTATTTTTTATTTCCAGAATTTTTACAAACCAATAGAAACGTGAAATTTTAATAATATACATGTACGTCTGGAAGAACGAAATGGATTGAGTACAGATTCTTAGGTTGAACATGCACCGATTTCATAAATACGGGATACTCACCAGCAGATAATTAGTGGACAGTTGATGAAGCAGCGACATACTCCTGGTAATTCAAGCTTAACGACAGTCCTTCAGGCGAAGCAGGATAGATTGTCACACAAATCCTGGTCGGAAGGCTGCAAGAATGAAGCAAGACAGACAAATCGTACGTTGTTTTTAACAAAATCCTAAATACACAGTGCAACGTGCAATATTGTCTGTAATATTTCTATGTAAAAAATGCTTGTTTTTTACTCAGGAAATACTTGGTCTCATTGGGTCTCATTCAGGTTGTTAGGAATCCTAAGTCATCAAAACTCCGATTCATTATGTTGCTAAGAGCCTCACCGATGTCGGCATAAAAGGCACTTAGGCGTTTCGAAAACAAATTAATCAACAACGGTATTTTTCGTTACCATGAACTTAGAAATATCATTTTCAACCAAGAAAGGGGACATGATATTAAAGCCAAACGTATATTCGTCAGGTGCTTGTTAACGTAGGTCAGCTTGTTGATCAGAAGACCCTCCTAATGGAAACATTTACGTAGATAATGTTAAAAATCTTGGTTGAAAACAAAGTTGTACCAAGGCTTGAGATTAAATTTTCGACATTTTATTTCTGTTTTCCAAATATTAATCTGAATTACTTTTTCTTAGAATCAACTTATGTCATATACATGTACACCATCAAAATACGTTGATGAGAGAGGACTGTCGAGCCAGTGTTACTACATGCACTAGTAGGCTTAGTGTACGACATGTTTACATGTGTACGTACATGTCCTTTGCAACGAAAACCTACCGGTCTCACTAATCTACTAGTTAATTACCTCATAATTACGATATAAAAATTTCGTAAATACGACAAAGTTATTTCATAATTCGAGTTAATTATCTTATTAATACGACATAAGTATCTAGTAATTAAGAGTGTTTCTCGAATTATGACATACTCATTTCTTATATACGAGTTAGTTATCCAGTAGTTATTACGACATCTTCGTTTCATAAATCGAGTTGTCTTGTTATTACGATCTAAGAATCTATGAATTACTTGTTATTAATTATTATTGTACCCCTATATTATGTCCTTAGTGTGAGACGTTTCAGCTTTCGTTCTTTGTAAATCACCAGCTCAAAATGATTGTAACTGGTTACGTGCGGCTGTAACTGTGTTCGGCATAAAAAACTACCACTCAGAGACAAAAATAACGTAACTTCTAGAAGAAGATTTAAATGTTAAAGATAACACACATCTGCCATTTTTCTTTATGGAAATCTGGAATCTATGACGTCGTAAGTGAAGAATGGTGAAGCAGCATTCACATCTCTATATAAAACTATCGACCGATTGGAGAAAGTCCCAGGGACCAAGACGATGCGTTCAAGAAATCAACTTAACGGACGGAAATGACCAAAGTTGATAATTCCCCTGTCTCTGACAAGCTTGATGCTCTCGGACCACATTACAACTACAGTAGTATGCGCCGATCAGTAAAGTGTACAGAATCACATGATGGCTACAATATTCCAACCCAGCTGTTCATCATCATATATCTCTGGATAACACAACAGGGGCTTCACCTTCCTTAAACACTATCAACCCTATTTTATCCGGTTAGGTAGATTTATCTCCATGATCTAATAAGGATTATGGCGAAAGTAATATAAAACATTATATGAAATCGATGCACTCGTTTAATACTTTATTGTTGTTTGCAACATCAC
Source organism: Mizuhopecten yessoensis (assembly GCF_002113885.1). Classification (NCBI taxonomy): domain Eukaryota; kingdom Metazoa; phylum Mollusca; class Bivalvia; order Pectinida; family Pectinidae; genus Mizuhopecten; species Mizuhopecten yessoensis. The sequence goes on along the minus strand of NW_018408864.1, from coordinate 1,710,910 downwards.
TGTGAGATTATTAGCTCATAGCATGTTGGATGTTTACTACAAGATAAAAAAAACTATCGCTTTTATAAAACTAACGCTTCTTAGACAACCACGATGGAAATTGTACTGATATGTGGTACCGAGATATGTCCGTGGATACAGATCACCAAGTGAGCAGTAAATGTTTGATATAATTTTGGTAACGAAAACCTATAAATGATGGTAACAAGTAACGGAAACACTCGGCTATTACTATGTCAGTCACATCCATTGCTAAGTAACATCAACGGCAGAGTCAACAGACCGTTATAAATGTGCATGAAAGGTTTCTTCCAACATTAGCCTCGACAATCAAGCTCCAGTTGTTCCGGTATTTTAATCACTCTATCACAGATACCAAACACCTTATTATTGAAGAATAATATCGTAAACCTGAACTGTCACTTCGTTAGTTAGACCAGTACGTGGATAAGATAAAAAAAAAAATACCATGGTTGAGAAAAGAAAACATTCCTTACAACCTTACAAATAAACAAATATTCTGTATTTTCCCGGTATTATTTAAATCTCTGTCGCCGATCCTAGACACATTGTATTATTAAAACGTAGAATTATACCACTGTATTTTGGGTTTTTTGTCCATGATATCACCAACAAACAAATATTCAATACTCTTTTATTATTATTTGGTAACGAAATCATTTGATAGGATTCATATAAAGAAGAATCCAGTTAAGAGTCACAAAGTGTGATCCACTGGCTTATAGCAGTACGCGAACGAGGGAACGTTAAAGATCCCCATGAGTGATCTACTTTTCAGCGTTTTCCGCTTTTTAAAACACATCGACACGATTTCGCTCACAGTGATACAAGTGTACTAATATTCGGTAACGAAACCATGTCGTTGAAAACAAATGCATGGTGTTAAAATATAAATAAGTGCTCAGTAAAGCTTTACTATATGTTAATAACGAATGCAGGGCCGTGAAACCAATGCATGGTATAAATAAGTGCTCAGTAAACTGAGTCACTTTTATTAAGTTATACAAAAACTCCGAGGATACCAGCAAACGGGTAATCTACTGTTTGAAGAAACCAATAAAATAGTATTCAACTCAATTTTAGTTCTATATGGTAACGAAAACATGTCCATGTTAACCAATATAAAGTGTTTATTTGACTTTTACGAAGCAGGTCACACATACTGCTCTAGTGAGTAGCAAGCAGGAGAGTCAAAACATTACCATTGTACATTTGCACAAATTATCTTCCCTACAGTTTCAGAATACTCCAGGGTTACGCTCACTCACGCTTTCTGCACCCCTGGAATATGTCATAAAAATTGAAGAATCGAAGATAGATATTTGAGAGACACGCGTTTTCAAATAAAATCCTGTTTTTCCGTTATGAGACTGCGAGATTGGTTTGATGTACTTTAAAAGATCCGACTACATGTAGTCCTCTTGACTCGTCCACAAGGTGGCGCACACTGAACCTTCGATTTTGCTATATTTTAGAGATACAGAGCAAAAATGAGCGTAAACCCTAGAGCATCCAGGATGTCATGCTCCGGTTTTCCTGCTAACTTTTAATATCTTTGTCACCAATATCTGACTCAATATAACATACTTTGTTACCACTGTACTTTCACCAAGACGACATGAGTTCAACTCTCCGATCGAACAGGAAAAGGTAAGAGGTCACTTGCCCACTTGCGTTTTCTAAGGCTACTCTGGGCCACTAAGGGTGATTAATATCGATTCCTTAACGTAGGAGAAGTAGGTATTAAATGAAAGTGACAATATCGGCAAAATGTACAACATTAAGAAACGGGACAGTTCGTCAACTTAGTCTGAATGTGAATGTCAGTCATATTTACTTACTTGTAGTTATAAAGAAACAATTTCTTAGACCGTTATAGTTCCCAGGATAAATGTATATTCCCAAGCTCTAGTAGCTTGCGTCATGCTCCAGCTTTCGTGGTATTATTTAAGTTTTTTATCGACGATTCCAGACGCACTGTCTTATTAATCCATAAAATGCTACGACTGTACTTTTATTTTGAAATATGAACCTGTTCGTGGTAAATAATAATTGAGGTCACTTTTATTATTTTTTGTTTCCCAAAAACCAAGGTGTGAAACAAATACACAAATATCCGGTTAAAATTTACTGTTGCAAGTTCACACACTGACTTAATCAATATACTCGTTACATATGTTCTCGTCGTTGCCAACGGCATGTACACTTTATGAATAGCATAATGTCACACAAATTATTATTTTACAACGAGAAGTTAGCTTTTACTATATCAGTCTCGTATATTGGAATGTTTGCTACGCATGTGAATCAACACACCGTTGCGGATTCACATCAGATTTTTAATGGCCTTCTTTCTTCACGCTCCACTTTTCCCGTTATTCTAAAATTTGTCGCTGATAGCAGGCACATAAAATTATTTTAAGTCAAATTTCGTAAAACTAAACAAAAAACTTTAAACAAATAAAAAAGTATATCCCCATGTTACACTGGTTCAAACATAACCATCTCACTTCCGGTTCTAGTTAAATTGAAGTATCTTTGTAACCGATTGTAAGCACACTGTATTTGAAGCATACTGTTGTTGACTTAATGCCAATAAAACTACGGTCAACGATACGATCGGTATAGTTGCTGCCCTACGCTTCTTCAGTCATAAACTGTAGACTTCAGTACTATTATGTTTCTTATAACTGTTATGATCAGCGGCTCATTAGCTTTTTAATATTGTTCCCGGAAATGTCACTTTATCGAATGTGGCTCCGTCATAATTGGGGGTAATATTTCGTACTCTTAACTAGGGAACACAAAAACTACCCAAATAAGATTTCTGCGACCATTGCAACATTTTTAATCTTCGTATTTTTTCTCCTTTTTAACTATTTTTATCGCGTCCTTACGCCTCCCCTGGCAACTCCCTTTTGACTTGGTGTTGAGTATTCTTTCAAGTTAGGAAGGTTATCGGTCATGTCTTCTGACCAGGATAAACAATAAAAACGTTTAACATTTTACTCACTGCTCTTACCTTGACGTATAGGTAAAATGGGTAGCGTTCATGACTGGTTTAACTATTGATAACATAAAGTGACAGGATGTAATATTGTACTTGGTTCCTTCAACATTGTTTGTAGTGGGATCGCCCTCTAAAATCGGCATCGGGTCTGCGCTATCGCAAGGAGGCATATACATCAACAAGACATCCCTAGCGCGCATAGAAGCAATTACTTAAATGACCATGGCCTTTAATAGAACACTCAACTCAATGAATATATAATATAAAAAGTCGTGAACAGAAACTAGCACAAACATATAAATATGCTGTTTAGTAATAACTCGTCAGCTTAACGAATTTCTTAAAAATCAAAGTTCACCTTTTAATTTCGTTATAATTAAAAAACAAAAGACAGAGCAGATGCCTCGTAAATGCCATATGACTAAGAAGTCCGTGAAAGTTTGGTCTACTTGATCAAAATAATTTCAAATCATTTTTCGATTTCATTATAAGCTGACCGTGCGTCGTAATGTAACGAGACACCTTTCGATTTCTATTCATTGTATCTAACCAATAAATATCGACCAATTTACGCACTATGTAACAACGTGAGTTTCTAATTATGAGAACAATAACTGGAAAATTGATACCCGACAGTTTTACATGTGACTGGAGACATCCTCATTGATTTATAATGTTGCTTTTAAATACCACTGTAAATGATCAAAACATATTGATTTAGTAGATAATAATAATATAGATATCGGCTAACGTCACTCTCGTCTGCTGGTATTAGATTTAAATTACAATAAAGCCACGATATAATATATATAGACTTGTAGTTTCCACCTTGCTTACCGACAACGTATTCTATGTAATTTTTAACTTTTATTTTTATGATTGCCTCCCTTCAAGAGTCTCCTTCGATATGAGGCAATCCCCTTTTAAATGCCAAAGCTGTTTTTTTCAAACAGCGGAGGCATTACGAAGATTTTTTCTAAAGTGATCTCTTCAACCATTAGCCAACATCCTGATCACATGTATAATCATTTGTGTTTTGATTTCAAAGGTTAGTATGCCGCTAGCCTTCGCTTTTTTCTCATCAGCGGAATACATTTGCTTTTGTATTTTAATTTTTCTTACATAACAAGTGTTATTAACTTATTAACTGTCTCCGTTAATACTACACTCAGGGTATGAAACGTGCCAAACATATCAAACAATATGGAAATACATTGAATATTTTACCTACCGTAAAAAAACGATGATTTACGTAATTTCAAGCATGCCCTATTAGGTGTTGTCAAATTGTTGCACGCTTCTTCAGCTATCACGATCACTTTTTGTTAATACTACTTTATAAACGAGTTAAAAAAGGATTTTAGAAAATCAAGTGACGTAATAAATCGGTATCAATTAAGATGAAAACACGTTTATCAGATCCTATATTTTTTTAGCAAGTTCAGACAGGGGGGTTTACAAATGAAATATGCTGGTATCAGGTTCTAGTGCTGACTGTCTAAGAGAGTTTGTGAAATAATAGCAGGTCATTGATATGCCTAGAGCGACCAGACATAAGTTTGTATAAGAAATATTCAAGTGTGCGTCCCTAATGCTGAATGTCTGGAATTTACAAAAGAAATATTGCGGTTTCATGTCGCATGATTAGAATGACTAGCAGGTTTTGCAACACAATTATTCAAGTGTTAGGTCCTAATGGGGAATGTATGAAGAGGGTTAACAAAAGAATTATTCTGATATCAAAACCTTTATTTGACTAGACTATCTAGAAAGTTTTACAATATGAAATCATGTCCGAATTACTGATTGTCTAGAGAGTTCACAAAATAATGGGAGATCGTATATAAATTTGACTAGAACCTACAGCCATGAGCAATCACAAAGACAATACCCTACAATCTTACCCTATTATTGAAAGTGTAGAGAGTTTGAGATATTTCATTTCATCATATTTTATTGAGTAAACAATATGATTGAACAGCAGGCTAGGCCTATATAAGTTCTCTCCTTAGGTTGACATGACATAGACAAAGATGAATGAAATGTTTTGTAAGAAAATATTGATGCAAATCATATATAATATGTAGCATAGACATATATATATATATATAGCAGATGGTATAGGGGAGGTAATTCCATGTATGTTTCAATTACATATAAATATTTAATTGATATTTTTAGCTATACAATGCTCATATTAAAAAGTCAATCATAATTAATTAGTAATAGGAAAGCAATGCCCTAATGATATATTAAACAGAGAAATTGCTACAATTGTTTTTTGTTTTTTTTTTGTTTTGCAAGTCATTAGTGCCCCCTGTTCATACCCTGCTGCTGTTGCATGAAGTAGATAGAAGTATAGAACGATTTAGTATCAATATATATATCATTGGTAGGAGTGATAAAAAGTGAGGGATACAACAACATCAAAATATGAAAAAATAAAATGAGGCAATTCAGCTCGAAGATTTTGATAATGTAGTATATGTGTAAGATGTATTGCTAGTGTTCTATGTGTAAATCTTTCATCCCATCGAGTTTCAGACAAAAAGTCTCTAACGGCCTCTACCGTTCACATATCATCCACTCGAGAAGAATCCAGATTAAACCACAGAACACTAAGCATTCAAACATTGATGTTTTACTTTATTGCTCCCATCAGTAAAAACAGCCCACAAAGCTTAATCCCTTAGGTGTAAAATATTAAAACATCAATGTATATATAACAATCAGTAGAATCACATAATGGTTTAAGAACAGTATTTTATCAGTTATGACTATATATAACAAAATGTATAGATTGTTTTGATTAATTAAACAAGTCTTCTTGTGTTGTATATACATTTAAGAACACTATCAAGTATAGATTTATTTTCAGTATTGTTTAACACAGTGCTTCCATTAAGAAGTGTTTTAGTATCAAGATTAACCGGACACACTTCAAAAATCTCATTTATTAAAGTTTGTCTCTCATCAGTATACATTGGACATTGTGAAAGATAATGTGTAGCAGTTTCATAAGCATCACCACACAGACAAGATGGAGACTCTTTCAAGTGATCTTTGAATAGATCATAGTTCAGGTTACTCGCCTCATTTCTCAGTTGACATAGGATTATGTTATCCTTTCTGCTTTCACAATTTTTAAATACATCCGAGATATCATTATTACAACATATTTTATTATACACCTTGGCCTTAAATTTATTAAGAGTAGGGGAATGTACTATATCATTTTCAAGTCCATTGAACTTGTTGCACATTACTGGGAAGAAGCTTTTAGCATAGGATTCTGTACGACATAGTGGTGGGTTAAACATTCTTACATTTCTTAGAGTATACCTATCATTTTCTGGGTTATGAGTAAGAGGATCAATTATGTCATGGAGGTATGTGGGTGATAAATTGTTAGTTATTTTATACATCTGAGTTAGCTTATGGTTCATCCTTCGATCAGACAGGGATTCCCAACCTAGTTCTTTATATAGAGTTTGGTGTGATGTACCTTTCCTTAGACCTGTGATAATCCTTGCAGCTTCTAGTTGTACAGATTCTAATAAATTTTTAAGATTGTCAGAGCAGTTGTCCCAGACAATATCTGCATATTCAAGCACTGGGCGGATAAATGTTGTATATATTTTGCATAGTGATTTCCTATCAATCTTATATTTCAGATACCTAAGTATTGTTATTCTTTTACTAGCCTTTTCATATATTAATTGAACATGGGTAGACCAAGTGCCATCTTCAGAAAAAGTTAATCCAAGATGTTTGTGATCATGGGCATTATCTACACAAGTATTAGAGAAATTAATTAGAGGATGGATAGGTTCTTTTTTTCTAGAAAAAATTAATGATTTGGTTTTAGAGGGGTTAAATTTAATGTCCCATGTACTAGCCCAGTTGTTAATTCTATCTAGGTCTTGGTTAAGATAATCTGCTGCTAGTTGTGGGTTTTCGTCTACGATGACATATAATGATGTATCGTCTGCAAACAGCTTAATGTTACTCTGGACTATATCAGTGATGTCATTAATGTATAATAGAAATAAAAAAGGACCGAGAACTGATCCCTGAGGAACACCGGCATTAACAACCCTAAAAGTAGAAAAATGACCTTCAGATAGAACTCTCTGCTTTCTATCTTCAAGATAATTCTCAAACCAGTTAAAAACATTGCCCGATATACCATATGCTTTTAGTTTATGTAGTAACCCTTTGTGCCAAACTCTATCAAAGGCCTTGCTGATGTCGCAGAATACAAACCTTAATTCTTTCCCTTTATCCAGGTTGCTAATTATGGTGTGGTATATAGAGAGAAGTTGGTTTACTGTTGAATCACCTGGTTTAAAACCTGATTGGTCCTTGGAAAGTATATTATTAGTTGTTAAATAGTTATATAAATATTTGAATATAATTTTTTCTAGGATTTTACTAAAACATGATGTTACAGATATTGGTCGATAATTGGAATAATTATTTTTTAAACCATTCCCTTTGTATACAGCACTAACATTAGCCATCTTCCATGGCCCAGGTATGCACCCGTTAGATATAGTTTTGTTAAATAAAATTGTAAGTGGGAGTATTAAGGAAGGTTTTAACTTTTTTATGACTTTAGGTAATATGCCATCAGGTCCTGCTGGTTTATTTTCATTTAATATAGTAATTTGATCATCAACATCTTGCTCAGAGATTATTATGTTTTCTAACTTTGATAGAGTGGAAATATCTAATACTGGAGGTTCAGCAAGTGTATCTGATGTTGTGGCTATAGAAGTAAAATATTCATTAAGGGCTTCAGCTTTATCAGTTGGATGTTGAATCAGTGTATTATTAACATTCAATGGTGGAATCGGTTCAGTTTTATTGTTAAAATTAGTTATGGATTTAGCAATTTTCCACCATTTATTAGGGGGCAATGATTTATTACTTAGAGACTTTTGAAGTTTATCAAGATAATAATGTTTTGCATCTCTTACCTGATTAATAACAGCATTCCTTATTTGTTTATATTTATTCCAATGCTCTATTTTGTCAGTATGTCTGGCTTTCTTATGTATCCTATTTCTTTGTCTCATCTTTAGCCTAATATTGGTATTCATCCATGGCTTGTCATCAGGTCAGTTATAGATTTAGTTAAAAACATACTAGATTCTTGGATATCCATATCAGCAGCAATTAAGTTCCAGTCAATAACATTTAGTTCGTCATTCATAATATTATAGTCAGTATTGTTATACATCCATACAGTCTTTTTGTATGCTTTATGTTTGAAGATAGCATAACACTACAGAAAGCAGGGTCAACATGTGTATTTTTCACTATGGAAGGATTATTTGTAAAGACAACATCTATAGAGGTTGCACTATCAGGTGTCACTCTAGTAGGTTTAGTAAAAAATACTTTTTAGGTTGAATTTAGTTAAGAGTCTAGATAAGTGAGAAGTGGGTGGGGTTCTTAGCATATCAACATTTAAGTTTGAGATATACAGCGGTATCAAAAAATACGTAGCGATTTGTATGTGTCGCAATATGTGTATACGTTGGTTATAGCCGCATTTTGTATAAATGATGCCGTCAGCGTCTCATCTGACTTTAGTATTGATCCCAGGGAGGTCGCTACATCGCAATAATTTTAGTATAACAAGCCGATCCAAACACTAACAAAAATATTATTAAGTTACATCTTACATATATATGCTACAGACTGTACGATTGTTTATGTTCTATTTTCCTTTCTTTTCCATGCAATAAAATAGACTGGCAGGATTTCTCTGGAATTGTCAATAATAGACGTATCTGAAATAAAGTTTGATATCGTTTTCCAGTAAAATATTACAGCTATATTAAAATTTCTTTGTACGGTAACAATGCGCCGTAGTGCTAGGGGATACATCTCGATTTTTATTTAATGAATCCCACCAATAATTAGTGAAGGCATACGTATGTAAAAACGTGTGTCTAATTATAAGAACAATGAATAGAAAGTTGGTAGTCGAACTGTTTTATATATCGATGCCAACATTCTCATTAATTTATAATGCATTCTTTTTAAAATCCTACTTTCTGTAATTGCACTTGATGAAATATTTAAACGGCCTAATTGAGTACTACAAAATACAATTGATCTCGTCCAGCGTCAGTCACGCTGCTCGACACTACAATAACTGTATCTAGATAAAAGTACTTGCGTTCGTGAAAAGTCACTCTGCATGTCCATTAGTTGACAAGAAATAATGCAAACAGTGATCACCATAGTCATTATAGAAGACAGATAGTCTGGATACAAAACCGTCATTTAACAATATTAATGCAATAACGATGTTTGTGTATGTCTTCTTCAAATTATTTTTTGTAGAGAATAGTACCAATACTTTCTCATTTCCTAATCTAAACATAAATGGCTTCCAAAATAGTAGCAAACGGTCAAGAGTGATGCATTGGATTAATAGTCAGACATTGGAAATAATATGCTCACAAAACTCCCTTAGCATGCGTTAACATCGTTAACGGTAAAAAGGAATGGAAGAACATTGCAGGGTAGATAGTATTTGGAATGGCTGGAGGTCAGAATCTATTTGGGTAGCAATGCTGTCCAAGAAGATATCTTAATACAATCTAAGGGAAATTTCAAAAGAAGTCAAAGAAGACTTTCATAATGCAAAGTAGTACTATAGCAAATTTATAAGTAATCTTGTCTAAAATGATAATGTAGGAGATGTTTTAAGGCATTGTGTAGCTTTTTGTAATTATTTAAATTACTAAAAATTATTTCAATGGAAGACTTTAACTGTTCCATACATAGTTAAAAGATTGAAACATGAAGCAGGGAAACGTATGCAGAATTCAGAGACATAATTTCAGCTACAACCTGCAAGAAATATTGCGATACAGATAAAAAAAAAAGTGTTATACATCTTACTCTAAAGAGAAAAACGTGTTGGTATGACCGTGGCTGTTTCTTAGACGTTTAATATTGATGAAAACATGTATCTGTGGAGTCAAAACAGTAATACTTCCTCGGCCTCCGTGTATTCTTACGGAACAAATAATGTTTTTGTGATATTTAACAAACTACGAATGTCCAGAATATCTTTTCGCAAATGAAATAACCCGATATCATTTGATTTTTTTACTGTAATTTCCTGTAAGTTTTATTGAAGATATTAAATATCATGGAACGTATAGCATGCGCTACTCTTGACTGTAATACACAGTTATCAATACCATGATATCATGGTCTGCTGCGAAATAACTTGATATCTGTACTTTTAGACAAAGAGAAGTAAATATGTACTGACTGTTCGGTTATTGGAATAAATCGCCAGTTTAACGTATATAGTTTGTTGCTTCGCGATAGTTATACATAATGTAGTGTTTCTGTGAAAAACAGACTCATTTAATTTTGTTGCTTAAATTTTGAAGTCATTGTGAATGAAATGTTCAATTGATTGTCAGGACTTTTCTAGTCGGAATGTCGTCTCGAAGACATATCAAGAAATTCGAATAAACTATACCGTTACAAGAGCGACGACATAGTCATCCACACGGATATGCGATTGTATTATGTGTATTAAAACATATAGCTATTTATATATCCTTATATATAAGGAGAAAAACGTTCAAGTGTTTAAATCACATTCGATTAAAACACTAAAATGGTACATATTAAAAGGGTGTCAATTTCTGGGAGTGTAAAAAACGGACCTCATCAGGTTTTTCGTTGCAAATGTAACATTTCTAATTGATAGTTATAGATCGATCACTACATTGACCTATTCCTGTTTTTAATATTTAAAGTACCATTACAAGCTTAGCCGGAGTTTAAAAGGCCATGGTGTTTCTCTATGACCCGATTTAAAAGTGTCTTCAATTCATTGGCTCGAGCTTATTTAGTATTTGGCAAGCAATTTGAGAGTACATATGTATGCATTCTATTCTGGACGTAAAGTGGCTTGACGAAAAAAAACTTGTATTGCAGAGGAGAGGAATCATGTCACCAGTAAAGTGTTGAGCGATGATGTTAAAAGTGTGAGTATGCTGCTAACTAGCTTATAGAAAGTTGAAGATATACGAGTTATTTAGTTTCACCGTCATTTCTAGTTGACCCAAGGGAACTATGGTTTTCCTATTTGTCTGGTCGACCGAACATTTCAGTATCTAAATACGTAATATTCTTTTCTCTATTTTCAACATTTTACAAGGTGATTTTTTTTTACATTTCCCCATAAATGACGTTCAAACATAATTTGTTTTAAAATCTGTTACACGTCAGCTTATAAAATGCTTATATTAGACACTTAAATGTTGATTAGAGACTCAACTGTTCGTTTTTATCATCTGGGTGCCATTCCTACCCCTCCCAGGGGAACTACTATCTGCTGATCGTCAAGGTACATACCTCAATTGTTGTCGTCCCACGGGAGCTAGTACACTATTTTCATGTTATCATATCATACACATAAAAGATAAAATACAGCAATTTGCCTACTTTGTCTTGGTACAGAAAAGATAAAACCTTCCTCGAGGTCGTACAAACTCGACCTGATGTATCGTAGTACTTCTACGTCCTCGTACAAACTCGACCTGATGTATCGTAGTACTTATATGTCCTCGTACAAACTCGACCTGATGTATCGTTGTACTTCTACGTCCTCGTACAAACTCGACCTGATGTATCGTATTAATTCTACGTCCTCGTACAAACTCAGCCTGATTTCCCGAGTTACATACCGCAATCGTGTGAACTATATCCCCATGGTCATACAAACTTTAAACATCATCCTATTATTGTTCTAGAATGTCCTACTATCATCTTACCACCGTCCGAGCGCCGTACAAGCATCGTCCTACCTTCGCCTGAGCACCGCCCCAGCGTCATCCTACATCATCGTCAGGGAGATTTTCTAGTATCCTCCATGGATCGTCCTACAACCTTCCGAACGAAGTACCAGTATGTCCATGAATCGTTGTAGTATTGTCCTACCATCGTCCGAGCGCCGTCCTAGCATCGTCCTGCCATCTTCTGAGCGCCATCCTAGTATCGTCCTACCATCGTCCGAGGGGTATCCTATTATCGTCCTACCACCGTCAATGGATACGTGTTACCTCTCGGTTGGATTATGGTGACGCCCTGCTCTTCGGTTTATATGGCAAACTAACTAGTCGTCTGCAGAGGGTCCAGAACACTGCAGCACGGCTGGTTACTCGTACTCGAAAGAGAGAGCACATCACACCTGTGCTATATTCATTGCACTGGTAACCTGTACGATACAGGTCGCAGTACAAAAGTTTGGTATACACATACAAGGCACTGAATGGAAAAGCTCCCCAGTACCTACAGGAGCTTGTTACCCTGTATCAGCTGTCACGATCACTGCGATCAGAGTCAGAATCATTATTGTGTGTCCCAAAATCTCGAACTGTGACCAATGGAAACCGGTGCTTTGGGAAGGTTTCGGCCACGTTGTGGAATAGTTTACCATCTGCTATTAGAAAGTCAAACACCCTGACCGAATTCAAGAGGGACACCAACCCTCACCTCTTCATGTCTGCATTTTAGGCTGTTTGCGAAGTCGTCATGTAAATACCACCCTTTATTTGTTCATTTATGTGCACATTGCGACGATCATCTGCTTGATTAAATGTATAAAAGAGATTTTAAGCCTTTGTTTTTGTTTCACAATCATAACTCATACTATTATCCATATGTTGTAAAGCGCTTTAGAGTTATTTTAACAAATTATATAGGGCGCTATATAAATGTTGTATACTATTATTGTTATTCAATATTTAAAGATGACACATAGGCTAAGAAAGGAAGCGAGGAACACGTCTATTTTAAATAATAATGATATTAAAATATAACATTATGACGTGCCCTTTATAACTCGTTAGATCGATCTGAGATGGCTAGCTGAACGTATACAGTTTACATATTGAGCTCGACTCGATGACGTTCCTTTCCATTTTAAAGTTCCCTAACTACACGAATTAGAACACGGTGACAACCGACAGAGGTTAATTGTTAATTGTTATCATATAATCTAAACGTTGAAATGTGCACGCATATGATATTTCGAGTGTGTTTCTTGGTACCAAGACGGGATTAGTATGACAGTAACTAATTGTATTTGTGTAGAAAAGAATTGACGAGGAGTAAGGAAATAAACAACTCCCCTTTCTCCACTAAATAATAGGAACGACTAATTATTCCGAATATCGTACTTTATAACTGGGTAGAATCACGAGGGGCTCCTAAGTCTGTGGCGTCTCTGAAACATCAGTGAAACCTCGAATCCAATAAACATATTTTATACGCGGGAAGAGTGGCACACAGGATGCCATAACATGCTTCATTTTTCTTTCTCGCTGAAACTACTGCACTAGATAAACTTTGCTGTTACACATGAAACTTGTTAAGACCCTGAAATAAGAACAGATTCAGATTCTTTATTTCTTTGTGTTTTACAACAGATCGGAGAGAAGACATTACATAGTATAAGTATTTACAAAACAATACAACGACATACAGTATTTTAGTACATGTACAACGTTACAAAATATTATACATGTACATTGTGAAACGTAGTCTTACTATATACATGTACTTTGATCTTACTTTATATTATAATGAGAGACATAATATTCTAATTCAGTTAGATGCAACACACATCATAACAATACCGCAGATAACTTCAATTACATAATAGTATAGCACATCACAAGTTAATATCACACATCGTAACCGTACAGTTGTATATAATGTTGTATAAAATAATATAATATAATGTCCTACACTAAAGTACAGAACTCATCCCAGGTATTCTCATACTAGACTTTTTATGCAAATGTGTTATAAAATAAAATTGGTAGAGTCAAGGTAATAATACGGGACGAACAAGGGTAACTAGATATAAAGCTATAAGTTTAACAATAAATTTCTGGGGCCACTTGTTTGTAACCGGACGTCATACATTATACATTATACAGTGCATTTTCTAAGCACAGTACAGTGCTGTCTTACTGAAACAGATTTGCCATCGTATGACATTGTCACTGTAAATCCCTACCATAATCAGATGACATCTATATCAGCTATGAATGCCATGACCCCTTTATCATAATTATAATGACGTCATAATTATTACATCGAATACTACTGATACGCCATGGATGATTATTGTTACGTGGTTAACTTTTTCCTAAATTGGTAAAAAGAAGTAATGAATTGCTTTCAATTTGCGTTCATTTGCAATATAAATGCCAACTCAAAATAGCATTCGCTTTGCATTAAAGTAAGTACATTCATGTAAACTTTTTAAGAAGTCGTTACTTACAGCATGACCAACAGGAATGGCGTTCTGCTAAGTTGTACGATAAGCAGACCATTTCGAATCTCCGACTGTGAACAGTTCCTTTCCATTGCGGCATGCCTGCTTCCTCTACCTATACTGTTTGCATGTCGCATTTGTTTCGGTATTTAGGAGCTTGCGCCGAAAATCACGGTTTCTGTGATAGCTGTCGACGGACATACAAGTCCTTTCTATAATCATGTATTCTACATCTAAGAGTTTCGGGAAAGTATGCAAAAACGTTGACAACATAAAATCGTAAATGTTTATGAAACATGTACACATCTCTGGTAAAGGAAACACCCATGCTGCCGTCAAACACCACAATCAATCTCATTGATGGACCATCCATTCATTTATTTGTTTAATATCCTCAAAATATCGTTTTGGCGCTTTATTGTACTAAATACTTATACATAGCAAGCATGGCATCTCTATGACATTCTGTTATCTGCAACATGGCAAGAGAAATCAAAGTAATATTTGGGGAGAAAAAATACGTGTATCATCATATATCTGGACCTTGTACGTTCGCCAGCGCATCTGAACAATTGTGTTTGAAAACGTCGTGTTATAAATGTACACATATGTATTTACTGAACGCGTGCGTAGATCATGGTAGGTAATCTCGCCACGCAGAAAACACTATATAAGTGACATAGAAAATGAAATTGAGTCAAATGTGATTTCGTTTGCAGATGCTACCTCACTATTTGTACTTATAGAAGATGATAGCAATGCTGCTGCTGAAATTTTAAACAATGATCTCCATTGAATATCTATCTGGGCTCATCGATGGGGTATATTATTTAATCCTAGTAAAACAGAAGCTCTTCTTGTATCAAATACATAAGATGCAGATGAAATGCATCCTGATCTCACATTTCTTAACAATTCTGTGGTAAATGTAAAACAGCACAAACATCTGGGTATTATTTAACAGCTATGGTTTGTGGTCTGATCACATCATTTTCATATATAATAATACATGTAATAAGATGCATATATTTAGGTCACTCAAACACAAACCTGATAGGAAATCTCTAGAAATGATATTCAAGTCATATATTCGTCCAAATCTTGAGTATGCTAGTGTTGTAAGGAATAATTGTAATCAAACTGAACCAGGTCTTCTTTTATCTATCCAGCTAGATGCTGCTAGAATAGTTACTGGTCTCCGAAGAGGTACTAGTCATGAAATCATCTATAACGAAATTGAATGAGACACTCTTAAGAAACGTCGAAAGGATCAGCAGCATATAGTGTTTTTGAAAATAATTATCCATGTTAGTCCAAATTATCTTTTGAAATTGTTGAACCTTACATAGTCAGCAACAAAGCTATGACCCATCATGTCCGACATGAACGTATATTTGAACCACCAATTTGTAGATCTAATACATATTTTAACAGTTTCTTTCCTGGTGGAATAGACCCGAATGTAATTATTATAATTTGAGATATATTAGTGAACTCAAAAACAACTTGTTCATCATGCCATACCCCAAAATAATGAAGATATAATAAAGACGCCGGCTGGGATTTGGGTCCTTAACTTCTAGCTAATGAAAATGGAGAAAAACGGGAATTCCGACAGACGTTATATTTCTATTCTTTTCTGTTTCGCGCGAAAACGGAAATCTCACTTGCTTTACAAAAATGTACAATATAACTTGTATTATTCCCAAAACATATACATATAATATAACTACTGAAACTAGAAAGCTATCTCTTAATTATTCAAACAATAGCATACACTTTAGATATCATTAATTAATCAAATTGACTTAAATATCCAAGCGACAGGGATTTCCCGTTTTCTGGAGCACACATTTCGGGTAGATTGTTTACATTCGCTACGAAAGATGACAGACACGGTGGCTGCGTTTAAACTTGTGACATGTAGCAGCCTATCTTCCACCCAATTTATATGAATTTATGTGATAGTTTGATAGCTGCAGAGCTAGACGATCTGTTCAGTCACTTCCAGTTTCCCGTTTCTTCGGCTAGTAATCGTGCTAAATGTTGGCCAGGTTCTGGCGTGTGGGACAAGGGGGTGCAGGCTAACTTGCACGTCTACATTTACACAATGTGACTTGCAGTTTCAAAACACAAATAAGTCAATCGAATAGCCATGTTTTCTGTACTTTAATAATATCAATGTGCATTATCTCGAGAATGTAAGGACGCATTTTTGATGCAGTTCTTCGGATGCATGGGAACAGTTAATACTAATATTAATACCCGGCCTCCTCTGCCCCGATTAAAAAAATGTCGTCGTCAGAAAGCTACGTTATCGCAGCTAGGGAACACTCAGAAGAAAGAAAAACATGCTGTTAAATATGAGGTATGCAAACATTAAGAAAGATATGTGTATTTTTTATTGTATAATGAGATAAATGACCAAATGCTTTAAATGAATAGAAAGCGTCTTCATGTGACAAGTGTCGCCAGACAAAATCTATAAAAATACCGAATAAAGTAAGCGACATCAGAAGATTTGTTGTTAATCTGACTATAATACACCTTTATATCAAATTTCAATTTGATATTTGAAAAATTGACCGAGTTATGATGAATGGAATTTCACGATCTGCGGCGTGGCACCTGTGTGTAATAGCCTGTACAGTTAAGAAAGCGTCACTAGACAATATCTTTAAAAACTCTTACTAAAGTAAGCGACATCAGAGGATATGTTATAGATAAGACTTTTATTGATATATACTCTAAATTTTAGCTAGACATATGAAAAAACGACCGAGTTATGGTGAATTTATTTTTTACGATTGGTGGCGTGACACACGTGTGCGAATTGAACTCCGCAGATCGTGAGGCGTCTTCAGACTTTACCTCTAAGATTAACCTATAAAGTAAGCAACATCAGAAAATATATTTTTCATATGACTATGAACACCTATGTGCCAAACTTCAGGTCGATATTTGAAAAAATGACATAGAAATGACGAATTGAATTTTTACGATTGGCGCCGTTGCACACGTGCATAAAGAAATTTACAGATCGTGAAGCGTCTTCAAACTATATCCCTAAAATTAATCTAAAAAAGTAAGCAACATCAGACGATATGTTTTTCATATGACTATAACACACTTTTATATCAAATTTCAGTTTGATATTTGAAAACATTGACCGAGTTATCGTGAGATAAATTTTACGATGTACATGTAAAAGTATGAAAATTTACAGCGTATCACACATGTGTGCACACATATATAAGGACTTCGCATAGCTGAACACGGCCACCCCGGATTATATTGCTGTGTAAACACTGGTTTAGCATTTTGTTTGTTTTATTATTTGTTGTTTTCCTCGTCAGAATGGATGATTTTATTTCAGTTCCATGGATGATTTTTTTTNAAAACTCGCGCTTAATCGTTGGTAAAATCTTTTCTGACCAATATGTCTCTATACGTGTTCTATACGACTCATCAATATTTAGCGAGATAGTAATGGATTTCATATCAAATATCAATCCAGCAAACTTTTCTTTTGTTATTTTGTCATAGATTATGCATAAACTAACCTTTTTAGGGGCACCATCTTGTTTAATATAAAGTAATATAGAGGTCTCATTGTTTACGTAATTGATTATACCATCACATGCACAACAGCATTTCAATGAAAAAATGTTTATACAGCAATATGATCCGGGCTGGTCGTATTCAGCTATACGGTCGAAGTCCTACGTACATGTAGACATATGTGACACATCGAGAGCTTCATACGTGTACTCATCAAACTTAAATACCCCACGATAACTCGGTAATTTAGCCCCCTGAAATTCATCGTTTCTGATTGTACAATGTTGTTTTTCACGTCCAATAAATGTGTTGAGAATGCATTTTTTAAAACTGTTTTACTTCACAATATAGCTGTATATTTTATATATTGTGTTGCATAGATGATCAGCAAACCCTGTGTGTACCAGGTATATATAAATTGGTTTTTAATGCATATACTTTCTGTTGATATGTATATTAAATGTTCATTTTAGGGGAACTAAAGGAGAAACCTGCACTTGGTGGGGAGGAGACTGATGTGAGACCAGTTAGGATAGGCAAAGCCATTCCTGAAGGTTTTCTAGAAAGTGGTGATAAAGGCCAGGGACCTTCTCTGCCTACACTAGATGTAATTAAGCTCATATTGGTGATCTGACCAAACAAAGGAATGATGACATACTGTGTTTAAAATCTACTTTTTAGACTAAAAGTGCATTTAAGTGACTACTCAGTCCATTTGTACTGGCCTAAGGACGGTCTGTCTGTGGATGTACACGTTTTCTAGGGTTTTCATCATGTCAAAGTGTTTACTGGAGGCAGAAGGTGAGGCCAAAATGTGTAGTGATGTGATATGAGAAGTGAAATTTTCCTTGGCCAATAAAATGATGGGAAATGAACAGTTATTTATAATCTACAAAAAACCCAGTATTGAATATAGGAAAAACATATTCTGTGCCTTAACTAAACTGCCTGTTTTGTTTTCTGAAAATGATGTTTAACAAATATTTGAGAAAAACAATCACTTAATTAAAACAGCAAGATTTTGAAGTTGTTCATTCAGTTTAAAAATGGTACTGTTGGAACAAGTGACCTCATCAACTTCAAATGTTTACATGGGGAAAGTCTGAGGCTAAGTATACCAGCATATTCAACTAAAATAGAATGGTCAAATACTTATTACCCATGATTATACTGTACTGAGAGTGGTTGGGTGGTGAAGTGGATAGCGCACTTGCCTTTCAACAAGGCGGCCGGGGTTCAATTTCCCAATCAGACGTGTACAGATATGGGGTCCCCTGCCCGATCACGTTGGTTTTCTCTGGGTACCCAGTTTCCTCCAATACCCCCCCCCCCCAAAAAAAATATATATATATAAGCTGAAATATGTTGTTTCATATTGTTGTAAAATAAATAAAGTTAATCTTTAATTCCTGTACTAGTTTTGACCAAAGTGTCGCAGGAATATATACGCTAAAGAGAAATAAAAATTGTAATTAATCCGTAACACAGAAAGCCATGATTTTCTTGATTTGTTTTCTTCGTTGTATTTTTAGATATAATCTCTTCAATACATTAAAAACTCGTTGAGCTGGGCATGACTGACATTCAAAGTTGCGACGTAAAAGACAGTACACACTTGCAACGTCAAATCTTGCACCACTTTATTTCATGTATGTCATGGTCATTACAAAGTGGTTTAGATTTGTGAATACTGATTCAAGTTTTTGTTGTAAACATATTTTTGTCACAGCTATAACCGGAAGAAAACTGTAGAGATGTTAGTCTTCAAAGTTCAAAAGTACAGAAGTATTATTTGTACCATGGTCATATGGAACCCTATTTGTTTTACATTTCAGTATTTGTGTATGACTTAATAACATATTTTATTATTTCCGTTTAAATGCTCTGGAATTTCCCTTTACAATCATGCTCTAACCCTAACCCTAACTTCTGGAGTGAAGCCAGAAATAAGCAGTTAAAATTAATATACATATGTTACCCGCCGGTATCAATCTTAAAAGTAACGTTAGAAATTATGACGTTGCAAGCGACGTCAGAAGTCATATAGCATACTTCTATGTATGACGTATCTTTAAAGTGGCGTCAAATCATCTAATATTGACGGACTGACATATTATTTATATCATTGTGATCAGAAATGTCTCTAGATTTCGAAATCATAAAAATCACAAAATTGATTTTTTACTGCTTAAGGACCCTAATCCCAGCCGACGGCTATATACATGTACTTTGATCTTACTTTATATTATAATGAGAGACATAATATTCTAATTCAGTTAGATGCAACACACATCATAACAATACCGCAGATAACTTCAATTACATAATAGTATAGCACATCACAAGTTAATATCACACATCGTAACCGTACAGTTGTATATAATGTTGTATAAAATAATATAATATAATGTCCTACACTAAAGTACAGAACTCATCCCAGGTATTCTCATACTAGACTTTTTATGCAAATGTGTTATGAAATAAAATTGGTAGAGTCAAGGTAATAATACGGGACGAACATGGGTAACTAAATATAAAGCTATAAGTTTAACAATAAATTTCTGGGGCCACTTGTTTGTAACCGGACGTCATACATTATACATTATACAGTGCATTTTCTAAGCACAGTACAGTGCTGTCTTACTGAAACAGATTTGCCATCGTATGACATTGTCACTGTAAATCCCTACCATAATCAGATGACATCTATATCAGCTATGCATGTCATGAACCCTTTATCATAATTATAATAACATCTTAATTATTACATAGGATACTACTGATTCGCCATGGTTGATTATTGTTACGTGGTTAACTTTTTCCTAAATTGGTAAAAAGAAGTAATGAATTGCTTTCAATTTGCGTTCATTTGCAATATAAATGCCAACTAAAAATAGCATTCGCTGTGTATTTAAGTAAGTACATTCATGTAATCTTTTTAAGAATGCGTTATTTCTAGACGTCCGCCTAATGTGTTTTTTGTTTACTGCGTACTCCATTTATGACGTTACAAATAAATTAAAATCGCATGAAGAGCCCAAAGATGGGCGAAAGCGCTAGCGAAGTATAGTCTTCGTGTTTTGTTTTATATATATAATTGAAGATACATGTATATATGTAAGTAAACGTCGTATTACATGTGGATACAGCAATGTATCGGCGTAAGGGAGGTAAGTCGTCTTTTCTGCAGATAAAAACGTACGAAATTCTCTATTGTCTGCTGGTAGCTTTTGATTACGCAGTGTACTAAGCTGACAGCGAGACTAATTGAAGCGCTGCATTATTATTAGAGACAACACATTCCGTGGACAGCGGACACGAACACAGACCACGGACGAGTGACGCACCAGTAACGTTTTAATAACTTATACGAACCAAACACCCCCAGACAGACGGACACGGAGAAATAGAGTACGCAGATGACGTGTATTTGTTAGTTATTGTTAATGTTAAAAATTAAGTCATTGTTTTTAGAAATGGTGCTAAGTTGAAGGAGGTGCAAGCATTATTTTACAATGGTCGTGTTTTAGAAAACGATGATAGTTTTAGCTTAATTGGAATTCTACTGAAATTCAATGGTAAATTTAGTATTATACAAGAAGAAATACCTGAACAATGAAGGAATGTGTTGTTGATAGTTTCTTGAACTATGGAGCTTTCACAAAGCACCAGGTACATATATTAAGAAACTACAATAGAATTTTTGTGTAAGAATATTGGTGGTTAAGAAAAGCACACCTTATGATATGATTTAACAAGAATTATGGAGACTATCTTTACATATAATACAACGATTTAGAATGTTCAAATATTGGCTTAAACTTCAAATTTCGTACCGTTGTATTTCAAAGACTTGCTACGATGAGATGATTGAAAAGGGGCAGCGAATGGAAATTAATTGTTTTGTTAGGATAGTGATATTGATGACAAAAATGGGTAATATAGGTCAAGTTCTGAACATCATTAAATATAAAATGCACGCCGTTTCTCAACAGGAGTGTTCAGATTTGATTTTTTTGTCTGCTAACTGTTTTCTTTATATTTAACTGTGATAAGTGTTACCTTAAATAATATTTAATAAAACCTATCAGTTTACAGAGTATAAACAACATTGCTAAAATTCGGTTATCGTCGCATACGTTGAACATTGAAAAGGGTAGATTTCAGTCTACGAGAAGAGATAATTTGTATACATGGATACTGTAAGAGTAGCGATATCCAAGAAAAATGTAATTTTATAGTTAAATGTACTCATTATACTGAATCTGTTTTGCAGTCAAAATAAACCAATATCATGTTCCACTATAAGATTTTCCTAGAAAACAAATGCTAATGTACATGACGAAGGGTTCCTTTTTAGATAACTATGTAATTACAAATATTCTATAATGATATGTATTTTTTGACACAATGGGTCATTACCAGACATATCATTACGGAATTTATTTCTTGGACCAAAAAAAGGTACAAGTATCCAATGTCGTGCTTTTAAACGCAGCGACCGGGTATCGGAATAAGGAACTAACTTGGTTCTTCTACCGTCATTCCAGACTCCACATTCCTTATTTATATTTTCACTCTGGTCAGGCATCTCTTACTAATTAGACAAAGAAAGACAACTCTTACCTATCCTTGCACGAAGAAAGACAACTCTTACCTATCCTTGCAGAAAGAAAGACAACTCTTTCTATGGTACGACACAGCTATATCTGGACCTAAACCAGAGTGTTCAGAATAATTTTATATGCTTTCAAGGGTTTAGATCGACTTTCGGTAAAAAAAAATGACACCCCATTGATTACCCCAAATGATTATATCAGTCATTTTTACCAAAAGTCGATCTAAACCCCTAAAATATGTAAACATGTAAAATTGCTTTGAACACCTTAGTTTAGGTCCAAACATATAGCTGTAACAAATGTTCATGTCCCTATGCAATGGACAACAGAATGTTAATTAGTAATAGTGCATGTAACTCAGAATAGTCAATTCTTATCTAAATTGATCAGCTTAATTATTGCCGTGAACTTGATGAACGAAAAACAGTCAATGTTATTAATAGAAATCAGTAATAGATGACTATTACAACCTACAACCAAAGTAGTGACTAGGTCAAAGGTTTGAATAGCTTATATCTTGTAGAAAATATGACAACATTATTTTTCAAATCCTGAAATAAAATGTCTGAAACCTATGAAGCGATAGTTCAATAAAAATAATAATTTATAACACTTGATATAACGCCCTATCTAGATAGAATAAGCCACTCTAAAGCTCTTTACAGTACATACAGTTTATACAATCGGTACAGTTAGCATATATATAAATACATTAATCAATACAAATTTAAGGAATTTGCAGGAGCTGCCTTATCAGGCACTAACTGTTAGTCCTATGCCACCTGGCTAATATCTCCCTATGTGTATATGCCTGCGTGTGTGACGGAGATGTATTGTGTTCTGTTAGTAGTGGGACCGTGCTTCCAACGGTATCATTTATAATATGATATAGCAAAAGATACCGCAGCATCCATCCCAGACCATTTTATACTCAACCTGGGTTGTTGTGGTTGTGTGGGCAGGAGAAAAACACGACGAGCATGTCTTTTATGATATTTTTCCTACATTCACATTCATTTAATGGATTCCCGTTGGATACCATAAATATTGCATACATATCTGCTTATTATGCTTATATTATATTTTAATTCCGATTACCTTTTAATGATAAGGATACGGACCTGCTGCGTTTGTATTGGATACATGTAACATCATACGCGCATTTTATCGGTGGTTAAGATGTAGTTAATCTACCGAGCCATTAGCAGAACCTCTTCCTACTATTTTTAGTACCATTAAATCAGGTTGTAACGTGACACAATTATCCAGGAGTGAAATTATAGGAATGTGGATTTAAGAGAACTAAATCGGTCCTTTTGTCAATTCTAAACATGTTTTTTCTATCAGAGCTTTTGTCTTTTCCATACTGTACGCTACCTTGTCTCATACCAAACTGAAGGAACACCGTCTTTTGCTTCTTATGAGAGTGTTCCTTTTCCTAGAAAGGCGAATAGTGATATAAGCCTATAGTAACAATTTTAGAGTACAAGAATGTATTAAATACCTTATAAAGACTGGAGACATAAACCTACTCTAGTCCTTTCACATTCAGATATATCGACAATGTGTTTTATTTAGATAACAAGAAATGCAATGACAACATCGATTGTATACATCCTTCAGCGCTTGAAATAGAAGAACGCTTGACTCTTCTACATCAGCTACTATCATCGATTGTACTTACAGCATGACCAACAGGAATGGCGTTCTGCTAAGTTGTACGATAAGCAGACCATGTCGAATCTCCGACTGTGAACTGTTCCTTTCCATTGCGGCATGCCTGCTTCCTCTACCTATACTGTTTGCATGTCGCATTTGTTTCGGTATTTAGGAACTTGCGCCGAAAATCACGGTTTCTGTGATAGCTGTCGACTGACCTACAAGTCCTTTCTATAATCATGTATTCTACATCTAAGAGTTTCGGGAAAGTATGCAAAAACGTTGACAACATAAAATCGTAAATGTTTATGAAACATGTACACATCTCTGGTAAAGGAAACACCCATGCTGCCGTCAAACACCACAATCAATCTCATTGATGGACCATCCATTCATTTATTTGTTTAATATCCTAAAAATATCGGTTTGGCGATTTATTGTACTAAATACTTATACATAGCAAGCATGGCATCTCTATGACATTCTGTTATCTGCAACATGGCAAGAGAAATCAAAGTAATATTTGGAGAGAAAAAATACGTGTATCATCAAATATCTGCACCTTGTACGTTCGCCAGCGCATCTGAACAATTGTGTTTGAAAACGTCGTGATATAAATGTATACATATATATTTACTGAACCCGTGCGTAGATCATGGTAGGTAATCTCGCCACCCAGAAAAACTATATAAATGACATAGAAAATGAAATTGGGTCAAATGTGATTTCGTTTGCAGATGCTACCTCACTATTTGTACTTAAAGAAGATGATAGCAATGCTGCTGCTGAAATTTTAAACAATGATCTCCATTGAATATCTATCTGGGCTCATAGATGGGGTATATTATTTAATCCTAGTAAAACAGAAGCTCTTCTTGTGTCAAATACATTAGATGCAGATGAAATGCATCCTGATCTTACATTTCTTAACAATTCTGTGGTAAATGAAAAACAGCGCAAACATCTGGGTATTATTTAACAGCCATGGTTTGTGGTCTGATCACATCATTTTCATATATAATAATACATGTAATAAGATGCATATATTTAGGTCACTCAAACACAAACCTGATAGGAAATCTCTAGAAATTATATACAAGTCATATATTCGTCCAAATCTTGAGTATGCTAGTGTTGTAAGGAATAATTGTAACAAACTGAATCAGGTCTTCTTTTATCTATCCAGCTAGATGCTGCTAGAATAGTTACTGGTCTCCGAAGCGGTACTAGTCATGAAATCATCTATAATGAAATTGAATGAGACACTCTTCAGAAACGTCGAAAGGATCAGCAGCATATAGTGTTTTTGAAAATAATTATCCATGTTAGTCCAAATTATCTTTTGAAATTGTTGAACCTTACATAGTCAGCAATGTAGCTATGAACCATCATGTCCGACATGAACGTATATTTGAACCACCAATTTGTAGATCTAATACATATTTTAACAGTTTCTTTCCTGGTGGAATAAACCCGAATGTAATAATTATAATTTGAGATATATTAGTGAACTCAAAAACAACTTGTTCATTATGCCATACCCCAAAATAATGAAGATATAATAAATTTGAGCCGCCGGCTGGGATTTGGGTCCTTAACTTCTAGCTAATGAAAATGGAGAAAAACGGGAATTCCGACAGACGTTATATTTCTATTCTTTTCTGTTTCGCGCGAAAACGGAAATCTCACTTGCTTTACAAAAATGTACAATATAACTTGTATTATTCCCAAAACATATACATATAATGTAACTACTGAAACTAGAAAGCTATCTCTTAATTCAAACAATAGCATACACTTTAGATATCAATAATTAATCCAATTGACTTAAATATCCAAGCGATAGGGATTTCCCGTTTTCTGGAGCGCACACTTCCGGTAGATTGTTTACATTCGCTACTGACAAACACGGTGGCTGCGTTTAAACTTGTGACATGTAGCAGCCTATCTTCAACCCAATTTATATGAATTTATGTGATAGTTTGATAGCTGCAGAGCTAGACGATCTGTTCAGTCACTTCCAGTTTCCCGTTTCTTCGGCTAGTAATCGTGCTAAATGTTGGCCAGGTTCTGGCGTGTGGGACAAGGGGGTGCAGGCTAACTTGCACGTCTACATTTATACAATGTGACTTGCAGTTTCAAAACACAAATAAGTCAATCGACTAGTCATGCTTTCTGTGCTTTAATAATATCAATGTACATTATCTCGAGAATGTAAGGACGCATTTTTGATGCAGTTCTTCAGATGCACCGGAACACTTAATACTAATATTAATACCCGGCCTCCTCTGCCCCGATTAAAAAAATGTCGTCGTCAGAAAGCTACGTTATCGCAGCTAGGGAACACTCAGAAGAAAGAAAAACATGCTGTTAAATTTGAGGTATGCAAACATTAGGAAAAATATGTGTATTTTTTATTGTATAATGAGATAAATGACCAAATGCTTTAAAATGAATAGAAAGCGTCTTCAAGTAACAACAAGTGTCGCCAGACAAAATCTATAAAAATACCGAATAAAGAAAGCGGAGGATATGTTATGAATAAGACTTTTATTGATATATACTCTAAATTTTAGCTAGATATATGAAAAAACGACCGAGTTATGGTGAATTTATTTTTTACGATTCGTGGCGTGACACACGTGTGCGAATTGAACTCCGCAGATCGTGAGGCGTCTTCAGACTTTACCTCTAAGATTAACCTATAAAGTAAGCAACATCAGAAAATATATTTTTCATATGACTATGAACACCTATGTGCCAAACTTCAGGTCGATATTTGAAAAAATGACATAGAAATGACGAATTGAATTTTTACGATTGGCGCCGTTGCACACGTGCATAAAGAAATTTACAGATCGTGAAGCGTCTTCAAACTATATCCCTAAAATAAATCTAAAAAAATAAGCAACATCAGACGATATGTTATTCATATGACTATAACACACTTTTATATCAAATTTCAGTTTGCTATTTGAAAACATTGACCGAGTTATCGTGAGATAAATTTTACGATGTACATGTAAAAGTATGAAAATTTACAGCGTATCACACATGTGTGCACACATATATAAGGACTTCGCATAGCTGAACACGACCACCCCGGATTATATTGCTGTGTAAACACTGGTTTAGCATTTTGTTTGTTTTATTATTTGTTGTTTTCCTCGTCAGAATGGATGATTTTATTTCAGTTCCATGGATATTTTTTTTTCAGTTCCATTCTTTGTAGAAGTAACCAGACCGCTACGGACTCTTTGTCCGTAATATATGTTCGTGTGACTATATATATGTAATGTGTTTGAAAACATATAAATACTGCGTTTTTATTTGTAGACTTATCAATAAAAATAAGATAAAAAATAACTTTTAATAAAGCTTAATGCTTAATACCGTCGGTATTTTCATAATTTTAGCGATTCTTGCGGTATTGTTAACATATCATTCGTAGAAGTAAAAACAAAAGTCGGTTTTCTAGCACACATGTTTTGGGAACTTTTAACTTTTAGAGTTTTATCAAATGTTGACAATTCCCGCAAGACAACTAAGCTTGAAATTTTGCGCGTCCGCGGCCAGTTCATAGTCACCGGTTCCAACGACCATCAAAAGTATTGCGATTGTTGCATGCTGAAAAAGCTCGGGAACTCATTTTTCTACGTACACCATCCACGAACTTGGACTTAATCTAATTACGTGGTACATCATAGTATTGAGACTGATGAATAGTATAAAGTACATAAACCCTGAATTCGATCGGGAATTTCATCAGTTTGAAACTTGAGCATGTGATTCATTGATTTGCAATTGTTGTTTTTCAATCTTTTTTGTAAAACACCCTCGCGATTAATCGTTGGTAAAATCTTTTCTGACCAATATGTCTCTATACGTGTTCTATACGGCTCATCAATCTTTAGCGAGATAGTAATGGATTTCATATCAAATATCAATTCAGCAAACTTTTCTTTTGTTATTTTAGGGGCACCATCTTGTTTAATATAAAGTAATATAGAGGTCTCATTGTTTACGTAATTGATTATACCATCACATGCACAACAGCATGTCAGTGAAACAATGTCTATACAGCAATATGATCCGGGCTGGTCGTATTCAGCTATACGGTCGAAGTCCTACGTACATGTAGACATATGTGACACGCCGAGAGCTTCATACGTGTACTCATAAAACTTAAATACCCCACGATAACTCGGTAATTTAGCCCCCTGAAATCCATCGTTTCTGATTGTACAATGTTTTTTTTTTTCACGTCCAATAAATGTGTTGAGAATGCATTTTTTTTAAACTGTTTTACTTCACAATATAGCTGTATATTTTGTATATTGTGTTGCATAGATGATCAGCAAACCTTGTGTGTACCAGGTATATATAAATTGGTTTTTAATGCATATACTTTCTGTTGATATGTATATTAAATGTTCATTTTAGGGGAACTAAAGGAGACACCTGCACTTGGCGGGGAGGAGACTGATGTGAGACCAGTTATGATAGGCAAAGCCATTCCTGAAGGTTTTCTAGAAAGTGGTGATAAAGGCCAGGGACCTTCTCTGCTTACACTAGATGTAATTAAGCTCATATTGGTGATCTATCCAAACAAAGGAATGATGACATACTGTGTTTAAAATCTACTTTTTAGACTAATAGTGCATTTAAGTGACTATTCAGTCCATTGGTACTGGCCTAAGGACGGTCTGTCTGTGGATGTACAAGTTTTCTAGGGTTTTCATCATGTCAAAGTGTTTACTGGAGGTAGAAGGTGAGGTCAAAATGTGTAGTGATGTGATATGAGTAGTGAAATTTTCCTTGGCCAATAAAATGATGAGAAATGAACAGTTATTTATAATCTACAAAAACCCAGTATTGAATATAGGAAAAACATATTCTGTGCCTTAACTAAACTGCCTGTTTTGTTTTCTGAAAATGATGTTTAACAAATATTTGAGAAAAACAATCACTAAATTAAAACAGCAAGATTTTGAAGTTTTTCATTCAAATGAAAAATGGTACTGTTGGAACAAGTGACCTCATCAACTTCAAATATTTACATGGGGAAAGTCTGAGGCTAAGTATACCAGCATATTCAACTAAAATAGAATGGTCAAATACTTATTACAAATGATAATACTGTACTGAGTGGTTGGGTGGTTCACCAAGGCGGCCGGGGTTCAATTCCCCAATCAGACGTGAACAGATATGGGGTCACCTGCCCGATCACGTTTCACGTTGGTTTTCTCTGGGTACCCAGTTTCCTCCAATAGCTGCAACGTCAAATCTTGCACCACTTTATTTCATGTATGTCATGGTCATTACAAAGTGGTATAGATTTGTGAATACTGATTCAAGTTTTTGTTGTAAACATATTTTTGTCACAGCTATAACCGGAAGAAAACTGTAGAGATGTTAGTCTTCAAAGTTCAAAAGTACAGAAGTATTATTTGTACCATGGTCATATGGAACCCTATTTGTTTTACATTTCAGTATTTGTGTATGACTTAATAACATATTTTATTATTTCCGTTTAAATGCTCTGGAATTTCCCTTTACAATCATGCTCTAACCCTAACCCTAACTTCTGGAGTGAAGCCAGAAATAAGCAGTTAAAATTAATATACATATGTTACCCGCCGGTATCAATCTTAAAAGTAACGTTAGAAATTATGACGTTGCAAGCGACGTCAGAAGTCATATAGCATACTTCTATGTATGACGTATCTTTAAAGTGGCGTCAAATCATCAAATATTGACGGACTGACATATTTTTTATATCATTGTGATCAGAAATGTCTCTAGATTTCGAAATCATAAAAATCACAAAATTGATTTTNCTGACATATTTTTTATATCATTGTGATCAGAAATGTCTCTAGATTTCGAAATCATAAAAATCACAAAATTTATTTTTTACTGCTTAAGGCCCCTAATCCCAGCCGGCGGCTCATTATGTACTAAGTTTTTTAAATATGAAGGGGCTAGATCTTTTAACATAATATTATGTCAACTTCAAAATCTTGCAAGTCAGTTGAACTCTGATCTCTTTAGAGACCATCTTAATGATGATCCCTCTTGTATATGTAGTTGTAATAATGAAGATGTGAGTCACTTCTTTCTGCATTGCCCTATATACATGACTCGAAGACAAAATATGATAATATCTCTTGTCTCATTTACAGCTTGACACCAATTTAAATTTACACTTAAACTTGTACCTAAACCTTTATGAACATCTAATGTCTAATGTTAATATACAGACTAAAGGAAGTAGTTTCTTAGTGAAGATCTTAATTCTGCTTTTTGTGTTTGTGTTGTATAGAATCAACCAACAAATTTTGAATGTTATGTATGTATGTATGTATGTATGTATGTATGTATGTATGTATGTATGTATGTATGTATGTATGTTTGTATGTATGTATGTGTGCATGCATACATGTGTGTAGTGTTCATGCATTTAAGTATATACGTATGTAAGTATGTATGCATGTTTGTGCAAGTATGTATATATATGCATGCGTGTATGTATAGTGTGTCTCCACCCCAAGTCAAGTTTCTTTTCTCATATCTTATCTTCCATGTGTATCGTGTACCAAATAGTGTTATACCGCTTAGACACCGGTTAATGTGTGTGCAATATGTAATTAGACTATGGGTACATGACGTACATGGAAGTAACAAATCTAATGCACTCAAAATATATTCTGATATGCTCTATCTATACAGTCTAACTTTTATTGAGAAAAACGCATATTTTAATCCTATATTGGTAATCCTATTACTGTTGTGTAATGATATTGAACTAAATACTGGGCCTTTGCGCAATCTTCAAATTTCTCATCTTAATGTAAGATCCATTAGAAACAAACTGGATATTATAGATAATGAACCTTCTGAAAATGATATAATATGTCTTACAGAATCACATCTTACCCCATGAATACGTGATAGTGACCTTTTATCAAAGGATAGACAAGGAGGATTCGGAGGTGGAATTATTATTTATACGAAAAATACAGTTGTTAGTAAGCTTAGAATTGATTTAGAACACAACGATATAGAAATTATCTGGCTGGAACTAACAGTTGATAATCGTGAATCACTTTTGGGTTGTATCTACAGACCTGAATCTACTGTTGAACACTGGCGAAAGCTAGATGATATGTTTGATAAAGTTTTTGCTGATGATGTTGCTTATGTTATTCTAACTGGTGATATAAATGTAGATATGTTATCCCTTCAGCCACACTCTCATCTAGGTATATTACTAACAAACTATAATCTTACCAGTTTACTAAATGAGCCTACTAGAATTACTCCCACATGCGCTACCTCTATTGATGTTATACTCACCAACAACAGGAACTTCATTAAAAGTACACAGTCCTTACTCCCGTATGCAGTGATCTTTGTCTTATCAACTTTGACTTATCATACTCAGTATATAAACAAACTGCATATAAGAAAACCATTTTTGAATATGATAATGCAGACATTGATAGGATTAATAGTAATATTAGTGACATTGACTGGATCTCTATTTCCCAGAACATTGACGTTAACGATTTCAATAATATTCTGGTTAAATCCATAAATAATCAAATCGAAGAATTCGTACCACATCGATCAGTTACAGTAAGACCAAATGATAAACCATGGTTTACAATTACTATTAGACTTAAAATAAGGCAAAGAAATCGTATCCATAATAAAACTGTTAACACGAATTCCCCTTTTCATTTGGAAAGGTATAGATTAATTCGAAATGAAACAATTGATTTATTTAGACTTACAAAAAAAAACAATACCTCTTGAAACTCGAATCCTCCCTTAATAGCAATAGCTTACCACAAGTGGTGAAAAGTAGCGAAATCTCTGTTAAAAACCGACAATAAGCAAACCAGTGTCCCTCCTTTAAACGATAATGGCTCTTTACTTCAAAATCCATTTGATAAGGCAGAATGTCTAAATACTTACTTTTCTTATATCTCTACTTCATCAAATGATCTTGATCCTCTCCTTTCCCCTCCTGATTTTCCTTTTGTAATTGATAGCATTGAGTTCACCCAACAGGATATTAAAGATCAACTTTATACTTTAAATGAAAAGAAGCCCGCTGGTTCTGATGGAGTGGTCCCAAAACTTATAAAACTACTAACACCTTCTATCACTCTTCCTCTTACCCTCCTTTGTAATAAAACCATGGATACCGGCTCAATCCCATTGCCCTGGAAAGCTGCAAACATTAATGCTATTTATAAAGGCAAGGGTGAGAAAAATTATGTTTCTAATTATCTTCCTATTTCAGTTACCTCTT
The DNA here is from genome assembly GCF_002113885.1 of Mizuhopecten yessoensis. NCBI lineage: Eukaryota > Metazoa > Mollusca > Bivalvia > Pectinida > Pectinidae > Mizuhopecten > Mizuhopecten yessoensis. Next base: position 1,678,382 of record NW_018408864.1, on the reverse strand, counting down.
GCTTTAGCAAAATAATAGAAAAAGTAATTTTTAAATATCTTCATAACTATTTGCGACAATATGAAATCATTACTAAGAACCAGTCAGGTTTTATTCCAGTAGATTCAACTGTGAATCAACTTCTTTCATTATATCATATGATTATGGATTCCCTTGATAAAGGACGAGAAATCCTCTCTGTATTCTGTGACATAAGTAAAGCCTCGATAGAGTGTGGCATGAAGGGTTATTATACAAATTAGAATCCTATGGTATTAAAGGAAAGTTGCTAAGTTGGTTTAAAAATTATTTGTCAGATAGAAAACAACGTGTTTTAACCGAGGGCATTTTCTCAACTTATAAATCTGTAAACGCTGGAGTTCCACAGGGATCTGTTTTAGATCCCTTTTTATTTCTTTTATATATTACTGATATAGCCGATATTGTAACTAGTGACATACAATTGTTTGCTGATGATACATCCTTAAGTGAAATAATAGAAAGTAACAATATTGAAATAGCTACTAACATTTCAGAAAATCTTTCAAATATAAGTACTTGTGGTAAAAAGTGGGATATTAATTTCAACCCTTCAAAAACTGTATCAATGATATTTACTAGGAAAAGAGACACGCTACATCCAGATATATTTTTTAACAATAGCCCATTTCAATCCCTGGGTACTCACAAATATCTAGGTGTTATTTTGTCTGAAGATGGTAAATGGATTCACCATGTAAATTATATATATGAAAAAGCGTTTAAAAGGGTAAATATATTAAAATCACTTAAAAAACGAGTCTCAAGGAAAACTCTTTTAAAGATCTATAAAACATATATTTTGCCTTTATTGGATGATGCAGACGTCTTGTGGGACAATTGCACGGAACAATCTAAACAACTGCTTGAGTCTGTTCATTTAGAAGCTGCTAGAGTCATAACAGGATTGCGCAGAGGTACCTCTCGTCATAAATTATATAAAGAACACTCTCAGGACAAATTGTTTTATTAATATTAATGTTTAAGATACTTCATGGCATGCCCCCGCAACATCTGAAAGATATAGTGCAACCATTTATATATCACAATGAAAATGAAAGATATCCATTAAGGACGACTAGATATTTCAACACTCCAATATGTAGAACAGTAAGCTATTATAGTAGCTATTTTCCAAGTACATTTAGGGAATTCAACTCATTCGCTATTAATGTTTTTGATGTATCCAATGTAAACTCTCTATCACAATTCAAAGCTCTACTCTTCAAAAATAATGAAACTGTCTCGGCTACAACAAAAACGTTTGCAAAAGATGGCAGTCGAAATATAAATATAATTATGTGTCAACTTAGAAATGAAGCCAGCAATTTGAACTCTGACCTTTTTCTTGACCATTTAAAAGATTCTCCAATATGCACATGGAACCTTGGTGAGGAAACTGCGGATCATTATGTTTTTATCTGTCCTCTATTTAACCATTCTCGATTGACACTTAGAAATCAGCTGATTAACCAAGATATAACCCCTGACCATTTTAATATAAGCTCATTACTTCATGGATGTCATGAATGTGATGAAGAAACCAATGCATTTGTACTACAATGTATATCAGAGTACATTATCAACACTAAAAGATTTGTTTAATCAGAACCATACCTGGTACGGTGGGGACATGGAGACACACTATATGAATTGTTTATATGTTTGTTTGATGATTTCAATGACTGTACATAATATACCATACCGAAATTGTAAGGAGAAGGCTTATATAGGCTTTGCCTGATCCCATTTCCTTTTGCATATTTTTTGCAATAAAATTTGTTGAAATGAAAATGCGTGTATGTATGGTGTCTCCTATCTTCATTGATACTGATCTAATTTTTATGTTCCTTACCACGTTTGTAAATATTCATAGTTCATTATTTGCTATTGTTTGAGATGGACCTCCTGGGAGAAGGCTTTTATAGGCTTTTCCTGTTGCCAAATCCCATTAAATCTGGTTTATTTAATAACATATTTTGAAATGAAACACAGAAAACACTCTTCTGAATGAAGTTGCGTTTCGAGAACTCCCTGCATTACATGGCGAGACAAAGCAAACCGCTTCGAATGATGGATACCTCTGTGTTTATACCTGTAACTTTATTCCCAGCACCTTAATGAAGATAACGCGAACGTGATGCAGTGTAAATTACAGTCCTTCTATCTCGTATTCTCCATTTTATTTTTCCAACTGGCAACGTAGTGTAAAACAATGTACGATTTACCCTGAAATGAACAAATTAACTTCAAAATGTGATGTTCTTTGCTGTGAGGCCAAGTAATGTATTGGGTACAAAACATACTATCTTAGATATAGCCTGTATATCCCTCATTTTCAATGTCAAAGTATGTCCATATATTGTTTGTCGCTGGCATTATAAAATGAGAGGTGTCAGTAATAATTGTTGTATGAGAGTGGGTTAGTGAGGTATTAGTTAAACAAATTCATAGCATCAAGATCTGTTATAACCATTCATTAATTTAAACTTCCTCTTTCTGAGAAAGTATACATGAAAAGTTGCAAATTCGAACAGATCACGCTTTATTGTGACAATATTCAATTATGACGTTATGATCAACCAATACAGTCCTGCAGGTCGAGTATTAAAATGAGAATATACCTGCTGATTCCCACTGCATGTTGCAACTTATGGAGAAACCTCCTGCTGAATTGAATATTTGCGTCTGTGCACTCGATATTTGGACACAAAAGCGACCAAAATGATTTCTTCCTGTCCCCTTTACAATAATTGGAAATTTTATATTATCTCTCCTCTGCCTAGAATATCGTTGTTTCCCTAACGCTTGCTTTGCAATACCTCATTTTTCTACTTAAGTGTTGACCGATAGCCCCAGTGTGAAAGGCAAAGGGTTTTGCACCCAGTTGTGGACAAATAAAAGTGGTAATTGGTATGCCCTGCTAAACGTTCAGCAGTTAAGTTGATCGCAACAAATGATTAAACCATTGTCAGTATAATGTGACCGGGTGGAATACTCTTCTTCTGGATGTCTCCGGCATGATATTGTAGCGGAGTGGCACTATTAAGTCAGTATTAGACCCGTTTTGTCACAAGACGAGACATACACCAACATACGGGTTTCAGCTGGTCGGGTGGCGCAATTGATAGCGCAATCTCCTTCCCAAGCCGTCCGGGTTCGAATCCCCGATTGGACGTGAAGAAGTATGCGGTCATCTGCCCGACCACGTCGGTTTTCTCCATGTACTCCGGTTTCCTCCCTCATTAAGACCCCTGCGTGCTAACATCCGGGCAAACAATAGTGATTAATATCAGTAATTGTTATCAGATTAGCTTATAGTCTATCAAGCGGGTGTCTGCACACACACATATATAAAACACATGAAGACACGTCCTTGAACGACCTCAGCTGTTCCATGGACCCTTAATGGCAATAAAACCAAACATAATCTTTCAATATTGCCATCGCAATGCAGACGAAATGACAACTATACTGATCCTTTCTAGTCTCATAGAGAGCCACCATGTGTGCATTCGGTCAATCCATGACGAGAATCACACAAGAATCCTGATGGACGACAGACTCATGGCATAAACTCACCTGATCCTTAGAGGTTGAAGGTGACACTGTTTATGAGCTATGCATCGGGCAAAGTGTCGGGCGGCAGACTGGCTAACGGACGGATTACAAACGTTTAGTTCCTTTCGCATGTTTCGATAGTAACTTTGTGAGAACTAATCTCAGTCGCTATGATAAAGAATGGGCTGGCACAATTAAAAATGAATACCCAATATAATTTCTTATTTATAAACATAATGTTCATTGTGGTTATTTATAGGTGTGCAATATTTCGTTCTTTTCTCAACTGAAAATTAGGCTTGGAAATGTATGTAAGTAATTAACATGTAACACTAAATATATCATCTCTGATTTCTTTGTATGAAACGTTGGACTATTTTGTCTAATGGACATTATTAAGTCTCGCAACATTCTGAAGTTGATTTTTCATTTCAGAGTGAACTTTACTTGGATTTTAACTTTGTCGCCAGTTTGAACATAAATATATGTAATCGGACAGTATGATTTGATTTAGAATGTTTTTATAGTGAATCCCTTGGGGCATGGAAATATTGGAGCAAACATCTATAAAAAATCGGCTACTTATTTCTAGCGTTGAAATAAAATACTAGGAAAAAGAGCTCTATTGATCAAGGAGATCGTCGTCGCCTTAAAGAATGACTATTTTTACCCTGCATCACATTCGCCTTTTCTAGATGAAGGATAAATAAACTTACAGGTTAAGTATATACTGTTTAAATTGATGAAAGTGTGTATGATGAGTCAAAAAATATTAAAGTGTTAAATATAAAGCGATGTATCGATTAAATGTTTTTATGCATATTACATCACAATGTGTGACAATAAAGAGGTAACATGTGGTGTGGACAAGCAAACCAGGTGACAGCAAAGCGTAGTATACCATTTTGTATTGAGTCTGACGATATCAATCTACTGGACAATGTCGGAGTTCAACATCAGACGCGCAAGTGAGGAAGATGTGGACGAAATATATCGGATGCTCCGTGTGAGTATTATAATAGGATAATATCTTTATTAGTTTCATGTTGGCACTAACTTGACTTTTCGGCAAGAAAAAATAGAAATCGTGAAGTATTAAATGTAAAATTGTTCCTTGTTTTTATTTTCAAGATATATTATGTGCTGGGTGCAATTATTGCCCTTTCTTCAACCCCTTCAGTTTAAGATTTCCTCTTCGTTAATGGGTGTGAAAGTGTTTTACTACATGATAAATAAATTGCACTAAGGGCGTGTTTAGGGGACTCCAATCAGGAAAGATACATTAAGTAAAATTCGCATTTATCATAAATGAGGTAATGTACGGGGGAAATTCCAGCTTTCTTTGGGAAACATTTGAAATCGAAATATATTATTTTATGTAAAAAATAAACAACCAAATCTCAAGTCTCAGAACATAAGATATTTTTATATATTAATATCTACATATTGACGGGTCATATATAGGTGGGGTTGAAAATAATATTTGCAATAAATAATTTCACCAAAAGCATCAAATCAAAATTACTACCGATCTAGCTCATGCACTTGATATTATTGTATATCCCTCGAGCAGATTTTATTCGTCATTAAACGTACTAAATATAACAAAATGGTCTGTTTCAGTATAATATCAGTTTTGGCTTACAGTATTTATTATAAAAAGGTGCAATTACATGTGTGTGTTATGTTCATCTACACCCGTTTATTGACTCCTATAATCCGTGTAAAATACGTCACTCAACAATCAACAAACAATCACAAGATGGTAATAATTGAAGTTTGGTATGAAAGCATATGCTCAATAGAAAACTATTAAATACTAAAAAGCTGTTGAAAATTACCCAATCCTCCACTATATCTTAATCCGCAAATGTCTATAACGAATAATGATATGCTTAGGATAAACATGTTTTTCATATTTTTCCTAGTCAAATTCTAAAGGTGCGTTGCAAGATAATGCGTCTCTAAATTTTGAAATTCTAAAATTAAGAGGTTTACACGCCTCCCTTTCTGTTTCAACAGTACAAAGATATACATTTTTCATATTTTACATTTATACATATACCAGTACAAAATTTAGAGCCACCAAACCCCATTTACGACCGGGCTTTTATCGTTGGTTATTGCGCATGGAATACGATAAGGTATTGTTGCACCTAAATAAAAAAATAAACAAAAAATAAGAATAACAAGAGGCCCAATGGGCCTGCATCGCTCACCTGGTATAAATATCACACTTGTAACCTTAAAAGTGATTTAAAATAAAGCCCCTGTGATTGAAAGTCGAACAAAGTCATTATGTTGAACAAATTTTATAGCCTTTCATCTCAGGATGCAACTTGCAAAGTATCAACATCCTGGGACCCATGGTTATTCAGAAGAGGTTGTTTAAAGATTTTAAACAAATTTGACCCCTGTGACCTTTCATATACGTCAAAGTCATTCACTTTAGCAAACATAGTAGTCCTTGATCCCAGCATGCTACTGACTAAATATCAACATCCTGAGCCTTTTGGTTATTCAGAACAAGTTGTTTAAATATTTTGAACATATTTGCTCCTTGTGACCTTGAATATGATTCAAGGTCATACATTT
>NW_018408864.1:1609280-1671282 GCF_002113885.1 Mizuhopecten yessoensis | reverse complement strand
TAAAGTTTTTAACATATTTGACCCCTGTGACCTTGAATATGGGAGAAGGTCATTTATTTGAACAAACTTTGTAGCCCTTTATCTCAGCATACTACTGGCCAAATATCATCACCCTGGGCATTTTGGTTATTCAGAAGAAGTTGTTTAAAGATTTTTTTTAAGGCAATTGACCCCTGTGACCTTGAATATAATTGAGGGTCATTCATTTAAACACACTTGGTAGCTTTTTACCCAAGCATGCTACTGGCCAAATATCATCTCCCCGGGCAGTTTGGTTATCGAGAAGAAGATGTTTAAAGTTTTTAACATATTTGACCCCTGTGACCTTGAAAATAGGTGAAGGTCATTAATTTTAACAAACTTTGTAGCCCTTTATCCCAGTTTGCTTCTGACCAAATATCGACACCCTAGGCCTTTCGGTTATTAAGAAGAAGTCGTTTAAAGTAAAATATTGACACCGGACGACGGACGGACGGACGACGGACGCCGCGCCACGGCATAAGCTCACTTGGCACTTCGTGCCAGGTGAGCTAAAAATGTACCATCGTATTTACTGAAACGTGGTACTCAGGTAAATCCTACTTTACCTATGATGAAGTAGAATCGTTCTCTTTGAAAACATTGCATTCACTTGGCTCTGATACAAATTTTAACCAATGGCAGCATAATAAAACTCAAAAGCATGTCCTCTTTTGCCTAGTCTTTATATTCTCCTTCGACACTTTAGAGTCTGATTTTGCCAAGTAAGAAAACTATACCTTAATGGTATCCATACAGCAATACGACGAATCCATTCAAAACCTCTTTAATTCTATCATCGTTTTTGATACACGATGCATTCAAATTCTGCTCAGTTACTTGCATAGTTGAAACATATCAACTATGGAAATACCATTGTGAATAGCGTTTAACATATGGTTATTTCCAGGAACTTGCAGCACATTTAAAAGAACCAGACGCGGTGACGACAACGCCAGAAAGTAAGATATGTTTTTGTTTTAACATTGTTGTTAACATGACATGCACGTACCTTCGGGAAAAGAAGTAACCCAAGCAATAGATATGCGTTAAGTTGTATTAATAGTTTTTCATAAGTTGTCAAAAATGATGCTTGTAAGAGTCTGTGGATATTTTATCCTTATTTTGTTTGAATTAATGGATGTTCTTATCCAAGGAAAAATGTAACCACCTCAAACGATAAAACTGCTGTATCAATATGTTTTGACAGCGTTGTTCACTTAATAAATCCCTAATAAATAACATTTTTTGACATGTAATCGCCAGTACAACTCGACTTCATATTAAATGTCACTAATACCTTAATCCATGTCCATATGTTCGTAGTTGACATTTTAAAATTTTTATTGGTAGAGTTGAGGCAAGATCAGAAGCTATACCAGTGTATGGTAGCGGAGAGTATGACAGCTGGTGGTCAGTATTACATATCAATACCAACAACATTTTGAATGTTTTAGGTGAAAATACACTGATTATTATAAATCTTGATAAATATTTCTTGATAATTTTCACAGTGGATCCCATTAACCCAAATATCAGCGTGATTTCCTATTAATATCAACAAGTTTGTCATGCGCAAAAATACAATAAATATTATATTGCTTACGACTACAAGTTATATGTACTCAGCGAATTCAAGTATCAAACTTTTTTTCTTATATATCTTTATGGAAAAGGGATAAATGGCATAGTAGAAAAAATGCAAAAATAATTGTATCTCCGTGTGCTGATTAAAATAGTATTTTTCGTTTTTAACTATGTAAGTAAAATTTCTTTAACTTCTTCTTTCAACTCTGAAAAGTGATTTAAGATATCCATTTTCGTTATTTTTTAATGACTGAATACCAATTTTCATTATCTTTTTCGCAGAATTTATGCTTAGTATAAACAAATTCTGCAATTAAACGTTTCTTAATATTTAATGGATCAAAAGGGATTTTTTTATCTTCTTTTAAACAGTCACAAAATGGGTGATCCGTCTGCTTCTTTTTTAGTTCCATTATTATTTGTGTTATTTGTCACCTTTTTCGGGGTCAAAAATCGAAAGTGCTTCAGTAACTCTAAATACAGTTGTATGTGAAAAAATACCAATAATGTACAATTTTTCACTTGGATGCATATTATTTTCATCATATTCAATATTAGAAAGTAGTAAATCAAAAACATAAACATGCTACAATTAAAAATGACGACACAATGACGATTTAAGTGATCAATCTAGTGTCAAAAAGGTGTATTTTTGGCCTTTCGGGAAGCGCAAGAAATACATACATTATGTATTACAAAATGATCGTTGAACTTCTCATTTTTGTTTAGATTCTTATAAAAAATCTACAAACAATAAGTCCAGTTTTTGACACATTTTTCAGATGTATCTTTGCTTTTAAAGTTGATCATAATTTGTTAAATATTACAAGGACTTAATACACGAGATCAAAACGAGACTTAAACGTGATTTAAACCTCAGAAGAGTACAAGTATTAAATTTAACAAGTGTTAAATAATATATAACAACCGTTGTTACCAAAAGAACTCATTTCTGTTGCAAACCACTAACCGAAACCTATTAATGCTGTTGTCACTTACCAAAGCTCATTTATGTTTAAGTGATTTAACAAAGAATATTTACCAGAAAGCAAGTGAATAGTTAATTGCCAACAAAACGTAATTCGAAGGCAAAAACGATAAAACCTGTGCATAAACCATGAACATGAATGATTAACTAAATAATCGATATGATTATTGGATAATCATATAAGAAATTCCATTTTTCGGTGGTTTTTTTTATCATTTCTAATAGATTCTGCCTCAAAACCTTTACTAGGCTTTGCTCTGTATGTGTACAAATACGATGCTTGCAAAGGACAGATGGCTATCTTGGACAGTTTTTACGTGGCCCCGGAAAACAGGAGCAGGGGCATAGGATTAAGCTTAATGAAAGCGGTGGAACAGGTTAGTGACAGGATGTAAAACATGTCTTTAAGGAACCTTGGAAGAATCTGTGTCATTTGTCGATATCTAATCCCTAAAATCTGATTCCAGTCATCCTTGTAGTTTATAAATCCATTTTATTCGTGAGCATTATCGATAAAGAATGGATATAATCAACGGGTAATAAGAAAAAAGGCAACTACGGCAGAATGTATTACAAGTGATCACGCGAAGTGAAGACTATATAAAATGTGACGATTCCAAGCTTAATATGACATTCCCTTGATTCTTTCTTTTTTAACTTTAAAACTGTGTTGTCATCTTGAAAAACGATTGAGCGTAACGCTTAGTTTTCGTGATTTTTCCAGGATGTTGCAGAATGCGGTTGTAGTCAGATGGAGATGCTGGTTCACGATTGGAACGCAAGAGCTATTGAGTTTTATCTCAAAAGGAGTGCAGTTAATTATACCGACCAAATGCATTGGCACATTTACAGGATACCATTATCAAATATATCAAAAACATAAAAATTGTATTTCCAATAACAACAGAATGCTTATGGTTTAAACGTTTCAATTTGTATATTTTGAAGCTATGAGTATGATAGCAAGCAGAGTGTTATTTGATGCCTAAACTATAAATGATATTGAACAAGGAAGTCAAACTCATTAATCAGAGCATAACCAGATAACGATACTCACCAATAATGAACCATTTGTTAAATAATTGTTTTACCTGTATCTGTGGGCTGCCAATCATTTTAATGTACACAGCGTTACAATTATAATCAATGAACATGAAAGGTGTTTTTGTATTTATTAATGTAATAGCATTTGTAATATATACATTTATAAAAGTAAAACAATATAGAGTAGGCAGTAGACTTAATGTCCTGACAGGTAATTATCACTTATTTAGTTTTAGTTAGTTCTGCCTATTTACTGCACACCTTTAATCGAAAGAGGTAAACACATTAATCCAATGACAACGTTGCAATTACATACTAGAAACTTGAAAACCGTGTCCAAGTTTTGGAAGAGCAAATCATTAATGAACTCGCATGATATTCCTGAACCCGAGTGGCATGAAAAGGAGATTGACAGATGAAGATACTACTATAAATAATTCAGCATAAATCGCAAGGTTTGACTATATGTTGTATTTTACACATTCATGTATGATAAAGAAAATACACGTGCTGCGAAAATGCAATATCATTGTGCGTTTAACTACTATATTGATTGTTTGATGGGATTCGCTCGGGAGTCGCTCCTCTGTAATCTTCTTAGGGCAGGTATATTTACCTGAGACCAATCAAATAGCTATATTTGAGTCTTCGATTTTGCTATGACATATTCCAGGGGTGCAGGCAGACACAGGGGCATGGATCGCTTTAATAACTCTTGTAATATTAAACAAGAGGCCCAGAGGGCCTTATCGCTCACCTGGATACCTAAGCAATCATGGCAAACTATTCTCCAAACGAGATCAAGGGAATATGCCAGACCCCAAAGCAAATCCTTGTAGCATAGCTATATTAGATTTTTCATGCCCAGCAATTTATGTATGGTTATGGGGTGGGGATCTCTACTGTTTCCAAGCTTTGACTCAGAAACTAGGTCCCTAAAGTTGTGGCCAGACCCCAGGATCGATTCTAATATCGTGACTGCATTTGTCTCTTTTTGCCAAGCATTTCTATATATAGTTTTGGGGTGGGGATCTCAACCGTTTCAAAGTTATGACCCAGGGAAGGGTGGGGCAGACCCTGGGATCAATTGCAGACCCCAAGGCCAATCCTTGGAACATAGCTATATTAGATTTTTCATGCCCAGCAATTTTATGTATGGTTATGTGGTGGGGATCTCAACTGTTTCCAAGCTTTGACTCAGAACTACTATATTGATTGTTTGATGGGATAAAAATAAAATGCGTACAATAGTCCAAAGACACAGGCTTGAAAACATTTGTATATGCCATATATATTTATAATAAAATATTTAAAATAAAAATTATATATTCCTCAAAAAAACATTTACAAACGTAATGACAGATGCATGAACACTCTTGTACTATATTTAATGTAGCTGATATAGTCATTTTCTGTACATATAGACATTGTTAAGCTGTGATATATCGGAATCATGAACAGTTTGGAGTGATGTACTTGTATATTAAGCGATGCTGCTGTTAGATTGTAAGATTAAATCATAACTCCCATATAATATAGAAAGCTATTAGTTTATGTTTATATACAAGGATCCTTTAATGGATCTAAAACGGCGTTATTAAGACCAGCAGTGTTATTAATGTTTTCTGGAAATCAACATATCGGCATCTATATAATAATACTGAGAGCACAGCTGGTGTGGACAGGCAAACCACGTGACCACATTCCGAAGTATAAATGTCACTGTTTATAAAGCATATTGCTTATACAAATATAACAATGCATGCATTTTATATTCTGTTGATCATTGAAACAAACAATTATATTAAATTATTTTTTACGACATTTTAGCTTTTGTTATAAACAAAATATCTAAGAAATAATAAATTGCTATCCGCAGCGTACTCAGATCGGATTTATAAGTATGATAAAAGTTAATAGAAAAAATTTAAATGACTGAGGTGTCACTTTGATAATTTGATATTACCCTATTTTGCTGTTAACATAAACAGTGGTATTTTTTTAATTGTCTATAGAAATCACTTGAACTGACATGAAGATGATTGCGTCAAACAATCACAATCGACACTATATTCTCATTGTGTTTGCTTCCAAAATAGTTTCATAATAATGAAATTATTATTAATTCAGAAAACAGTCGTACAATTTCGTCAGTACAATGTGTAATGTTGTTGGTATCGGTACACATTTCTCGGGGATTATCCAGCCAACTACTTTTCAAGTATATAATGCAGACTTCATTTCCTGTATATCGTCTAGCCATCTTCATTGCCAGTGATGCAATCCAGTCTCCTTCATATTCGGTAGATAATCAAGTAACCTTCAATCCAAGTACATATGCAACCATATCTGGTAGATAATCTATCTTTCTTAATGTACAGGTAACTTTGACTAGGTGGTGATATGGTAGGTTTTTTGAAACAATGTTGTAAATACTGCCTGGAAACTAGGGGAAAGCGGTTGAGAGGTGGCTATACAACATAACAAAATGTACCCGTTTTCAAGAAGAAATTTGGTAGTATCTTTAAGATATGAAATGCATTTTATTTCATTCTAGCTCCAGATTTAACTCACGTAGCTTTCATCCATTAGGTAAATGTAAAAAGAAGAACAATACGCTTAACTTGTTGCAATGCTGTAGCTATATGGATGTAAATTACAGATCACACAGATTCTGACGGAAATTTTGATGGTAATGTCTTTGTTTATTCCTCAAAAGCGACATGATCGTAGTCTCAGACATATAAACAGTACAAACAAACACAACGTTAAAATTCACCCTGGAAACAATTTTTGAACTACATGTGTTCGTTTCCGTTCTCTGCATTACGAACATTTCTTGAGGATTTAGAGACTTCATAAAATTATTGATGAGGTTGACCACTTCCAAAGCTGTTCGTGCTGATAGCCACAAACATTCGGTCGAATTTTGAAGCAACGAGTTAAATTCCAATCTTCACATTAGTAATATCCTACATCAAAAGTCCGTCGACACAAACATACTACCGTACTTCAGAGGCTAGATTCTGGGTAAAGCACAAAGTGTCTCTAGTGTTTATGACATACATCCTTCTTCAAGCACGTTAAGGCTACTGGTATAAAACATAGATGCTTTAGTCGATATGACGTTAGTTACTGGTATAATTCACAGAGTCACTAGCCAATGTCATCCTTCCTTAATCAAGTACATCATTCAAGTAAACTTCTGGTCATCCTCGATACTCCAGGTGTTACGCTCCCTGCACCCTTGGAATATGTCATAGCAATTTGAAGGTACAGTGTGCGACACTTTGTTGATGAGACAAGAATACCAGTTCGATCCTTTCAAGTTTGACGTACATCAGAAGAATATCCCGGTCGCGTAACGGTATTAATTGACAGGCTTTGAAAAAGTCGGAAGTCGGTCCTCTGTAATCTTCAAAGGGCAGGTATCAGCGTGGCGATTGATCAGGTGGTTTTTTTTACCCGAAACCAATCAAATAGCTTTATTTGTGCCTTCGATTTTGCTATGACATATTCCAGAGGTGCAAGCAGACACAGGGGCATGGATCGCTTTACTTGTAATATTAAAAAATAGGGGTCTCCTATACTAATAAATACAAAGGGATATAACGGCAGACTGAAATCCGTTACTCAGCTCGTGTCAATCACAAATATTTGTCCATATTGGATATACCTCGGTTGAATATTGAAGACAGGTGATTGATTTACAAAATTAAACCATAATTACGACTGTCTGACACATAGTTATCAACTGACACCGCTTTAAAGTCGCAATAACACCGTTAAATTGCGACCGAACCAAATTCTATACTCACGGAGAAATGACCCAGTTTCACGGATAATCTCGAGAAATATATCCAAGGAATGGTTCCAATACATGTGCTGCCCGCTTCTCTGAAATACTACGACGATCAGTTTAATAGTATAGGAGACCCCTATTTTTTAATATTACTAGTAAATTGATCCATGCTCCTGTGGGTGCAGATAGCGTAGAGTACCAAGGATGGCTACTGGTATACCAAGTGCTCCTCTTGTCAATGGTGCATCCTTCCTTCGCGAGATACGGGCATTCATAACCATATATATATTAGAAAATAAATTACAAAATACGAGTTTGGTTAGGTTTTAAGTCCTTGCAACAGCTAAGATGATTTAAAGACTGTCCACGACGGTAAAATTTGGACAAAGTTAAAGTGTCTTAACCCTGGGAAAGTGCATCTAGACACTGCAACACAAGAAATTCCTATCAGTCTCATGATTTCAGCACTGGGCCAATCAATCCTTACCACCTCTCCATTAATGCTGAACGTCAAGCAGAGAGCAGCAAAAAGAACCATTTTAAGGACTGTGGTTTGTCTAGGACAGGAAAAACCAAAGGTAACACACATGCATTGCCAAATAAGGCATTAGGAAGTAGCTGAAAGGAGAGAACGGGTACGGATGACTTCTTTTGTTCGTTGTTGTGCCCTGCAAGGGGACTCCACATTAGTCGTCTTTTTTGAACGCTGCAGTAGTTAACAGCAGTCATATATTCTTTTCTTACTAACTTGCTATATACTTATTGTATTACTAACAAACAATCACAAACCAACTACTTTGAAATGTTGATTTCTTTCATATTTAGCATTTATTGTACATGTACATCAAACATACAGCCTCATTAAAATCTACATAGAAAATCATCTAAAATATTTGCAAGTGCGACAAAATATTTTCTTTGGAGATGCACTGTCACAATTCAAAATGTTATTTATTGATTCAAAACAACAAATATATCACAATATCTACATCTGCTTCAGGGCTTTGATAGGTCTTCTGAAAATTTGTTCAAAAACTGAAATTCTAAAATCATAATAGGTGTGCACACTGTCCTTTATAATGGTGTTGTCCAAAATAAGAAACAATATTTATATAATTATAAAAGATTAGCTTTAAAATCCCCTCCATTTTCAATTTTCTTCTGATTTGATCTGAAGCAATATTCATGTAAACATTGATAACAAAATAGTCAGAGTTGTTTTGTTTACTTTTCGATATTTGAAGTCTTTTAAAAATCATCTAAATTGTCTGAATTTTGTATGTTGTAGTAGTTTGATAAAATATCAAAAACATACATTTATATGTACATGTATAAATGTCAAGAGGAGTTTTTTTTAAGTTTATTGTAACCTGTTGTACAGTCCAGACAGGATTGTGTACAGCAGATATATATAGGATCTTACACGAGTTTCCATTTCATGAGATTTATGAAACGAGTCTAAGAATTTTTCAATTAAGCAATCCTATGGCGAGCTAAAATGAAAAATTTGTGAAAAGTTTCATAAATTTCACATGAAATGAAAACAAGTGTAAGATCACTTTTATCACAAAATCAAGATTTGTGGCGTTTATTCGTGTAAAACGACAATTTTCATGCAACCATGAAATGTAAAAAGCCGCCATTTCGACTCCAGAGCGGAAGTATGTGACATCATGAACTTGTCCTAGGAGTGGCGTCACAATTGAAACAAATGGAACTTTCAACCAATCACAGGGCTCATAGGTCATATTACATTGGTTAACAGGCCAAAAAATATGACATGGGTATATTCACTGGATAACACAGTACATTATGTGATAAAATATCTTTTTACAAGCATAAGTTAAAACCATTTTTAGTTTGCTGAAATAAAGTTGTTACCATTTTAGTCCAGGAAATAATATAGAGGAACAATGGAACCATTTTCATCTGGATGTTCTAGTTTCATTTTACAGTGGATTCCCTTTATACGGATATTTTTGTTTCAACAGATATATTAAACCCTCTAAAGTGTGGACACTTTGATTTCTATCTACAGTGGAGATGTGTTAGTCAAGACACTTTGATTTCATTATACAGTGCTTTAATCAGACCTATGGTCTCTGTTGCAATGGAACCTCTTTATCATGGACAGAATGATTTCTGTATACAGTGGAACCTCTTCAGTATAGACAATTTTGTTTCTGTACAGAGTGACACCTCTTCACTCTAGACACTTGGTTGAAATCCACAATGTCAGATAACAATCTTTTTTTTTCTCTCTCTTGATGTTACATGAAGACTCCTTGCAGTAAATGAAACTCATTTATGAATGAGTCGTCTGCTGGGTCAATGAAGCTGTCCTATACGCATGAATAGTCTGTAGATTTAATGAAACTGTTTTTTACTTATGAATAGTCCTTGGGGGTTAATGCACAGATCTTCAAGGGAACACATGTAACTGAACGATGAGTGACGAAATGAATTGTTGATTTTTTATATGTCTCAGGAAACTGACAATATAATATTTCTGGTGATGATAAATTCACTTAACATACTTTTCCATGAATTTTTTATGAAATTCTGACCGTAAAGTGTCATTGATAAAATTTCCCTTTTTCTTGTCCTCTTCAGCCTTTGCACAGTTCTTAAACACCACATCATCGTCCCATCTGAAATATATTGATTAAAATTTTAAACTTTTACAACAGTAACTCGTACTTACAACTTACATCTTCATTGAATCTGTCAGATTAATATTCACAAGTGAATATTGACACCTTTTGATTCCACTGTTAAATACAAAGGTGTACTCTAAAATACTATCGCCAATACTTGTTTTTAGCACTGTTCTCGAGGATTTGAATTGGAATGTGTAAAATGAAATATAACCACTATTATATTCTTTGCTTATATGTATCTGAATAAATGCTTTTTTGTTGATTTACATCGTTACTGTTAATATTTGCCTATAGAACAGATTACATATCCTTCAATCTGTACATTCATACATTGTGTCATCATCATTTTTCTGTACAGAATTTAAAACATTCTTTCATATGAATCTGCCTTCATATTGAAACAAATATAGGTAACACTGATGGGCTGAGTGGCTGTCAAGAAAGACAATATCAAGACTCTCAGAAGAGGTTACCTCTCTTTTGTAGTGAATTCTCCGACAATTCAGCATTTTTAGCAAATGTGAAAATGATTGAATTTTGAGAAAGTGACTGCAGTAGAGATGTTTTTGGATTTAAATCCTATTATTCTAGGATGTAAGTAATGAATGGTCGTAATAGATATGCATACTAATGACCTTATACATATATGTGACTGACTACAACAATGGTCAATCAATTAAATATGTCACAATAGTTGAGTTACCTCCCTTCTCTTCTCTCATAGAATTGGATAAAATTCAAACAATATTTTAGCATCTTCACGTTGCAGTTTTCCTGATATATTTAATCTCTTTGTCGTTGTTCACACACACACGGTATCAGTGGTCAACGATGCTGTCAGCGTAAAATCTACCTTTGGCTAACCCTAGCTGAGGGGCTTATGGTTTTTTAAATATTAGCTATATCCTATTACAGGTAATATTATTTTTATGTAATTGTTTTTTTTATTTGTCTCGATAAAGGAGTCAGAATGACTTCCTTGCCCCATATACAATGGGGGACAATATATACAACAAGGTTATAGCTGTCTGTCAAGAAGCAATCTGAGCTCAGGTTTTTTGAGGATTTCCAGTGAACCGATCTGAATGAAAATATTCTACAACAAATTCATTATTTTCTACCACACAGTCTTAATTCCACAAATCATATCAGTGCAGGGCCATAACTGGAGAGTTTTCAGTGTTTGTCGGCAGGAATTCATAATAAGTATGAGGAAATTATACATAAATATAGATACTTGACTATACACCATATAAATCAATTTTTAGACAAAATTGACAGCACTACCACATCAAATCAATTCAAACTCAAAGCATTTGAACGAAAATAACTCCTGCAAAGCAAGCAAAACAGCAAAATCATGAAGAATGCCAACCTTCTCTTGACTTTAAAATCTGCAGCTACTTTAGTCTCAATTTGGTTCATCAGGGGGTTTCCCTTTAGGATATTCTCTGTTCGGATTCTCTCCTCTTCAACCTTCTTCTCTGCATCCTGAAATTCAGTTTAAAAGAACAATGTCAAGAGTACTAAACTGTTGTCTTCCTTGTTTGAAGTTTGAACTGTGGTTAGTACCTCTAACGAAATACAGAATTAGTGTAAATCTCAATAACTTGAAATGCACAATGAGGAATATATATTTGTAAATAAAAACTTATTTCACACTAAGTGACAATCAATAAACAATCTGTTAGAACTGTACATCACACAGTTATTCTAAAAATCATTTGGTATATACAGCGACATGAAAGCAATGAAATTGTTTATGAAATCAAACTTCAATCATTTCTATCACATGGTGAAAACAAAATACTGGTACAGTAACCGACAAAATAATATTCTCTCCGACACGACTTATTTCCATGTTACTTTGTATCATAACACCGACTCACTTACCAAGCGAACTCGTTCGTTAGCACGTTCTTTCTTAATTTTCTGAAGTTCTGCCATGAGTTCTGCAGTGTCATCCTCATCATCAGAGGAGTCATCTTCATCCTGAAGTTGACAGAAAACATTAGACATCCAAGCTATGGAGGCAAAGGTTTCTATTCCATTATCTTTACCACAGGACACACTTCACCCAATGCTCCAACCAACTAAGCAGTATAACTGAGTATTGGCATGCAATAGGTGTGGCTGGTATTCCTTTAACCCTTCCACCCCTAGGTAACTTTAGTTGACTCTACCATACATTTATCTTGGCAAGTCCATTTTGGTCTACAGCGGTGAAAGGGTTAAGCTGATGACTTATCAACTCTGACTGACTGGCCTTTATTTGAAGCAACTGTTTCATATTACTTAACAACAATTGGTAATTCAATAACTAATATAATTTGATAGTAACACTTATAAATATTTATTTAAAGCTGTTTATTCCTAAAATCAATATATGTATGCACTGTTTATATTTTAAGGAGAGGGCCTTTATAGGCTTTACCCAATTCCTTTTGTATGTATTACATAAAAGGCCTTAAAGACCTATACAATCAAATGTTCTGAAATGGAAAAGGGTCTACTAAGCTCATTTTGGGAAGTCAAAAAGTTATGTACTCTCAAGGGTATACATAAAGCCCTATAATACTTGGTCATCCTTAAAGTTTAACAAAACTTGTTTTTCTACTGTTAATATGTACAATTATTTAAGCAGGACTCAGAATTTCTACCAAATAACTAGCTGTGTGATTAATACACCCCAATCCCTATTCCAAATTCTGTCTCTTGTTACATACTTCATCATCAACCGGGTCATCTGCATCCAGATTAGCTGCAGGGATCTGTTCCAGACGAGGTCGCTTGCTGCTGCTGCTGCTGCTGCTTCCTGACTCTGTAACACAGTACAAATACTACAGATGACAGGGCTGTGTTTTGTTGTGATTTCTGAGTGAGTCATATGAATCCCAGTCATGGGAACTAATTATGTAAGGTGATTTTTATGAAGGTTTACATCATCAAATTCTATTTTGAATATTCAATATTAATATGGAAATCAATTATAGGCACCTTCTGGCATGAACTACCACTGGTACTTATAAGTAGAAATTTTATAAAGTAGGATAATGACTATAAGTGACAAAATGCATTTTTGTGTCAAATGTATACCTTAGTTATAAGTAGTCTAAAAGAGTAAACACCTAAACGTACTAAACATGTTTTACTGTACTCGTTTACCAAGACTGTGAAAATGCTGAGGATTCTTAATACCAAATAAATCTGAAAATGAGAAAAAGAACAGTAATCCAAATCACAAATGTTCCCAAGGTTGATAACAGAACAATATTTTAATTTCACTGACCCCTGTTTCTGTCTCGTTTGTCACGTACTGCCCTCTCACGATCTTCAAGGTCACGACGGAAATCACGTCCTCTCAGCTCATCTACGGTGCCCTGTCCGTCCTGTCTGTAAAAATGGGGGGAAATGTTACACACTGAAATTTTTTCATCTTTATAAGGTAATATTGTGGGGAAAGGACTCCCATTAACTTATTGTATGAATATATATCCGAAAAAATATGACATTTATAGGAAATATGTTATGTTAAGTTTTACTTGATACACAATCAATGTATCAATTGTTTCGCAACGTTTCAAGACAGACTTGTCTCCTTGTCAAGCTATGACAATGTTGCGACACATTTGATGCATATATTGTTTATGCATAAAGTAAAACTTCGAAATAATGTATTTCTAAACTTATTGAAGATTCAGAACATATTTAGTCTTATTGTCTTTAGTAATCACCGTGTCCAAAAATTGTTGTTTCTTTGTTTTGAGATATGGTATATCCTCACAACAGCTATGGTAATGAAAGTGGGTGTAACAGAGTTTATCATTCAAGGTCAGCCCAAGTAAAAATATGTGTGTTTCCTGTTTAAGCTACAACAATACTTTTACTTGGACTCCCATTCTCTATCACCTTTTCCTTTATATACTAACAAGACAGAACTTTAGAATACTCTCAAATGAAAACGAAGTTTCTTCAGGACAACAAGGCTTGTTTAATTATTGATGTAATTGTTCAAATAAACCCTTACTCAATATATTCTTACCTGTACTTGATTTTTGTGTGTGAGGGTAAGTCTCGACTTGAGTACTGTTTAGACAGGGCACTAAGATCACCTTCATTCTTTCCTCTCCCACCACGGGCAGGTTCAAATGTGGGACGTGCCGCAGTTGTCATCCCTTAGCTTGTGAGCAAAACCAGACTGTAAAATAAGAGAGAAAGTCAACACCATTCAATTCTTTGATATTTTGTGCATTGCTGTTTTAACGAGCAGATACTAACAACTGTAGCAGAATGGTAGAGGTTATTTACTGACGGGCACCGAAGCAGGGTAGGTAATGGTGCCATCTTAAAACGACAACATAATTGACTTTATAGAAGTTGCCATAACAGGGTATAAGAATTTTTGTACACAATTGTACCTCATTGTATTTTTTATTTGATTATGTTGAAAGAATGACGCCCTTTTTTGTTCGTAATTTAAAATAGAACTTTGTGTGTTTTTATTTCACTTTATTCCCCATTTCAGTAATAAAATTGTTACTCAAATGGGTAACTGTTACCCATATGCAGGATTATTACCCATATGCGCCGTTGTGCCCAACCTGTTAGCGTGGCCAAAGCTTCTCAAAGGACAGAAAGTCTCATTTGAAAAGCATCATGAGATTGGAAAGAAAATTAATCTTATTCAAATCGTTTACTCTCTAAATTATTTTACTTGTGGAACGTCTTTTCAATATATACACATGGTAAGACAACCAACACAGCCATGCACTTCAACTTGACTTGGCGCTGTTGATTCGCTAGTTTTGATCAATTGTGATGGCTGTGTTTTAACTATCTAGCAAGAGATGGGACTGGCAGATAAATCGCTTAAAATAGTGAAATATATTGCGTATATATGATAAAAATAGTAGATGAAGCAAGGTTTAGTCTAAATGTTAACGTAGACATTTCCATACGCAATGAAGATACGTACCAAATATGTTTTACACCGCTTTCCTAGCAGTAAATTTACCGGAAGTGAAAATATAGCCTTAAACCTAGAGGAAAATTGGTAATAAATAAATATATGATAGGAAAATCGCATACATTGATATCTAATCAATAAACAATACAGTTAAAGATATACCAAAAAGCATGTTGTACCAAATTGTTGTAACAGAAAAGTAGTAATAGAATTATAGTATGTAGAGATTAACGAATTTACTAATAAACAAAATGGAGTGTGGTTTCTTTCCGGAATACGATAACATGTGATAGGAAAGTAAAGTATTGGTACAATAAGCTTGTTGTACAACAAACTGATCACATTTATAAATAAACTAGACTATAAAACATATAGTTTTTTCTCTCTTACTGTATGCTGCGTACAATCCATCCTCGATATCTAGTTGTTACGCTCATTTAATAACACTTGATTAACAAACTATCACTATCACTGAGCATGTTTTCCTGTGACAGCTATCGACTGCTGACGCCCAAACTTACAGGACATGTTTCCGGTGGTGCATGTTGATGACTACTATGGGCAAGTTTTATGATCGTAATTATAATCTTTATGGAGAAATATGATTTCGGTGTGTGATATGATATTTTTTATTTGCCTGTACTCATTAGTGTGTCGTATTGTTTTATTGTCACTACCCCGGTTCTAGCTTTAAGGACGTGACATTTCTTTTGACATATGATTTTGCCTATAGACTTACATACCAGTTTTGTCGATGAGGAAGAAGACACTAACCTTTCCCGGACGCTTGGTCTTATTCATTTTGTACCTTTCAGGGGATTTCATGTAATGCCTTCATTTGTCGATATTTTTCCATAGTTTTGCGATTTTGATTTCTAATTGTGGTTTTGTTGGGGATTTCGAGACTCCTAACAAACAGAGAAGACCATATACTGCTGGTGCATTTCAGTAGCCATAGACCTGTCATACGGGGACTTCAGGACTCCTAACAAACAGAGAAAACCATATACTGGTGGTGCATTTCAGTAGCCTTGGACCTGTTATACGGGGACTTCGAAACTCCTAACAAACAAAGAAGACCATATACTGGCGGTGCATTTTAGTAGCCATAGACCTGTCATACGGTGACTTCAAGACTCCTAACAAACAGAGAAAACCATATACTGGTGGTGCATTTCAGTAGCCTTGGACCTTTCATACGGGGACTTCGAAACTCCTAACAAACAAAGAAGACCATATACTGGCGGTGCATTTTAGTAGCCATAGACCTGTCATACGGGGACTCCAAGACTCCTAACAAACAGAGAAAACCATATACTGGTGGTGCATTTCAGTAGCCTTGGACCTTTCATACGGGGACTTCGAAACTCCTAACAAACAAAGAAGACCATATACTGGCGGTGCATTTTAGTAGCCATAGACCTGTCATACGGGGACTCCAAGACTCCTAACAAACAGAGAAAACCATATACTGGTGGTGCATTTCAGTAGCCTTGGACCTTTCATACGGGGACTTCGAAACTCCTAACAAACAAAGAAGACCATATACTGGCGGTGCATTTTAGTAGCCATAGACCTGTCATACGGTGACTTCAAGACTCCTAACAAACAGAGAAAACCATATACTGGTGGTGCATTTCAGTAGCCTTGGACCTGTCATACGGGGACATCGAAACTCCTAACAAACAAAGAAGACCATATACTGGCGGTGCATTTTAGTAGCCATAGACCTGTCATACGGGGACTTCGAGACTCCTAACAAACAGAGAAAACCATATACTGGTGGTGCATTTCAGTAGCCTTGGACCTGTCATACGGGGACATCGAAACTCCTAACAAACAAAGAAGACCATATACTGGTGGTGCATTTTAGTAGCCATAGACCTGTCATACGGGGACTTCAGGACTCCTAACAAACAGAGAAAACCATATACTGGTGGTGCATTTCAGTAGCCTTGGACCTGTCATACGGGGACTTCGAGACTCTGAACAAACAGAGAAGACCATATACTGGTGGTGAATTTCAGTAGCCATGGACCTGTCATACGGGGACTTCGAGACTCCTAACAAACAGAGAAGACCATATACTGCTGGTGCATTTCAGTAGCCATAGACCTGTCATACGGGGACTTCGAGACTCCTAACAAACAGAGAAAACCATATACTGGTGGTGCATTTCAGTAGCCTTGGACCTGTCATACGGGGACTTCGAGACTCTGAACAAACAGAGAAGACCATATACTGGTGGTGCATTTCAGTAGCCTTGGACCTGTCATACGGGGACTTCGAAACTCCTAACAAACAAAGAAGACCATATACTGGTGGTGCATTTTAGTAGCCATAGACCTGTCATACGGGGACTTCAAGACTCCTAACAAACAGAGAAAACCATATACTGGTGGTGCATTTCAGTAGCCTTGGACCTGTCATACGGGGACTTCGAGACTCCTAACTAACGGGGAAGAGCCATGTAATCTCTGTCCTTCAGAATCTTACTGATGCTCCTCAAAGTCTATGATATGATGGTAGATTTTGTTTAGTCTATTGGGTTTAAAGTCGTTTGAAATGCTAAGGTCATATAACGTGCGTATATGCCGACTTTAGAGTAAAACCATGATGCCGTAAGCACCGAATACAGTATTCCATCCGGATATATTATACTAACAACCAACACCTTCACCGCAACCCAATCAAATCTGAACGTCAAGCAGAGAGCAGCAAGTACCAGCGAGTTTGGTTTGTCATGTACAGAACCCATAATTTAACCGTCCATCGCTTTGGTGAACGCTCCACACCATGGCTAGAAAACAAGGAGAGAAGATATAAATATCCTATACATTTGAATAGGTGCAGCAGTTTTAATTTTGTCACTTTTGTGTTTCCAAGCGGAGGGCACAAAGGCAAACCCCCCAATTTCGCAGGGGTTCTTACATTAGTCGCCTCTTACGAATCATGAAGAGGGTAACATCAGGTGTATTCAGACTGCAGGACCATCATACTCGACATAAATAACAATTGACTCTCTCTTGATGGACACTTCAACAATTAAAGTTGTATGATTTACCTAAATCTACGAAAAGCGAGGTAAAGTAATACTGTACTTTTAACATTATATAAGTCATTCCTCCTAATCATTTAATTACACCTGAAACCACATGTAAGAATACAAGAAAATTAATTATGAAAATAGTTTAGCAGTCAAGGAATGTGGGGGCGAGGTACTGCCAACGAGTGTGGTCAATGGCTGGATGGTGATCATGGGTGCCCACTGCACGTTACGATAGAATCTACATTAGTATGTGATTTTGAAATAACCTCAGCATTTGCTATCTACCTTAATCTAACAGATGATATAGTCCTCATTGTGACATTAGAACAATAAGAATAGGTAAGGTGATGTAAAAACAGGGCCCAGATGAGTCTTGACCGTTCACCTGACGGAGAATTTTGCTATGTTATAGCAAAATGTAGATGATGACACAACACTGATGGTGGACAACTATACTGTTTATGTTGAAGCGGAGTCAGAGGTGTTTGTGTATCACCTTAACATGTTACGCTTATTTGTTGGTGAAACTAGTGGAGGACGAATGGCTTTAAAAGAGAAAATCACAAACGAAATAGGCCTATATATGACCACGGACTTAGATAACAATCTAATTCCGTGATAGGACTGAAAATCGTCAAAAAACTTATCATCAGAGGCTACTTCAGATGCAGGGTTAGGACAACTGTTACACCCATGCATCCGCTACTTATGTATTATTAGTAGTATGTGTATGATGTCAGACGATACATTTAACACGTGTATCATGAAACTCGCCTTCCTTCCTCCCTGCTCGAGTCTCTCTCTGGCTCTGTTTAGTATTTCTTTATTTTGTATTTTAAAACAGTTTCTAATTTATCAGCAGAGTACGTGTTTCCGCATTGGTCTTCGAATTCTACCTATAAAGCGTCGTAACAATAAAACGTTTATCAAAACAGCAAGAGCTGCATTATTGAGTTACTACGACGAAACGTGTTGGGTTATTATCCAATCCGGATCCTAGTTCCGTTCCCGGTGTTTGCTCCGCCCATTAGTTGATTACTGTAAATGTCAATAAGCCTCGGTCATGTCAGTGTATTCGAGGTTTGTGTATCGGAGCTAGCACAACAAAATGACCCCTCGATGTGTGTACCTCGGATGTATCGTCGTGTTTGGATTAATGACATGTCCTGCTGCATATTTCAACATGTATCTTGACTCGGCGGAGACGTTTAGACTTCTAGGTAAGTCATGAACAGAAGTTTGCTGCAGATGCAAACATAATGTCGGGCATTTTGTTTTAGAGATGTGGGCTACTTGTATGTGTGTTGTGTTGTTTACGCCGGTTTTTTGGTGATATTGGCCACTGAGATAGTAGTCCCATTCAAACACCACTACAAGATATCAATTTAATACTATGCATTATTAACAGATACTTGTTTGTTGGGTTTTAACTCGCTAATGATGCCGACAAGAACGGAACAGTGGAATACACATCATGTGTATTGCCCTAGATTTTCATGGCAGCGAAAGTTTCCTGCCTTCTAGTATTAGTCACCTAGAGAAATTCCAAATCGTGTACTTCATTCTTCTGTCTCCTCGTTCTCAAATGCTATCAACATAACACCACACCCGTTTCAATATTTGGAAGTGACCGAAATATTAAGATAAACCGGTTACAAGTAGGAGCTGAAATTTGACACACTGCAAAAAACACACACGTGTGATTTCACACATATCCCAACACACGTGGTTACAGACTGTTATCGTGCTGATGGGTAGTATCAGCAATAATTGGAAATCTGTAATTAAATCATTACAAAGATTGGTGTCTAAATTAAAGGTATACACATTAATAAACATTTGATGTTGTCATTTTTGATGTCAAAGACTCAGGCTGTGCAATTCATTTTTCAAAAGTAACAGAGTATTGATGTTCATATTTTGATTTAATGTAAAAAGTCAATTTTAATTGATGTCATGTGACGGTATGTCATACACCACTGGCCTTGCTCACCTAAACATACAACATGATGAAAAATAAATGTGTAACATTAACATCTTGAAAAATCAGATTAAGAGAAATCAGGGACGTATAGTATTGTAATTATACTCTATCAAAATATTGTTATAAATTATATCTTTCTGATAAAATCAGCATTCTCAAAATGGTCCTATTATCTTGTACAGGCCCAGATATGACAGTTATTTGAAAATAAATACATGTAATTTAAAATTAACATTTTGAAAAAATTAGATCAGATTAAAGAAAAGTGTATACGCTATCAAAATATTGTTTGAAATATATAATTTAGGATTATGATAAGATAAAAATTCTGAAAACGAATGTTTTGCGTTTAGTCCCCTTATGTTGAGTACGCCTCCAGATAAACATATGACAGTTATACTTTAAGTGTTTGTTTTAGCTCACCACGTTTTAGTATCAGTATGGCAGGTAAGACCTCTGACCCGTAAGAAGTGTGCTTGAATCAATTGACTCATCCTCTCTGGATTATTATTTTTATTGAACTTGGGCAGGGCTACTCCTTCATATGTTTTATGAAATAGATATTTTGATGCACGGAAATTACTGAACACACTAGATTAGGCTGTATATAAATATGTGTAAATTAATTGCCAATAAATTAGAATCAACTGATCAGTCTTCTGTTTCATGAAGCATCTTCATTTCCCCTATAGCAAAGTAAAGATCCGTCTTAACCTCATTTAAATGCTGATAAATCTTGGACCAATGCCGGGGTCTACTAAATTTTTAAATATGTTGAGTCCAGTGAAAATTTTGTATAGAAGTAGAAGTTTTCTAAATCTGCCTCTTGGCTACTGATAGATCTTTAAATTTATACAACATTAAACTTAAACTGTCAAAGGCAAAATTTTAAGTTTCTGTAATGTACAAGTTTATATTTATTCTTAGCTCTTAGGTAAATCACTTAATGTTTTTTCTTTTATAATTTCAACAACATGTTGTGATCTGTCGTTGAATTCATTTGTATTTCATTGGTAATCAAATAGTTAATAATAGGTGATGGTTAATCTTGAAATTTAAGAGTTTAGCATACGTATATATTTATAAAAGCAGCATATGTATTGTATTGTAAAATATGTCCTGTCTGGGGTTTAAAATAAAATAACCAACGTAGTATAAAAGCCTGACTGCTGATTACCGTTGTTTGTGAGACCATCAGTACTGGGATTATTGTTCACTGTGTGAATTAATTAGGCCTGGAGTTCTGTGTCCTTGTGTTTTAATGGCTGTATAAAGGTTGAACTGTCATGATACTATTATATAAAGCTTAATTCATTTAAGGTTTAAATGCTCTGTTAAAGAACAACTTCAGGCACTGATATTTTCTTAATTATTAAAATAGCAAATTAATTGAGATGCATTCTTGGATTTCACCACCAGAAATAAACCATTAAACCTGGAAATCCCCTCCCAGTAAATTTGACTTGATTTGTCTTCAGGTTTTAAACGAAGCTTAATATAGCTGGACCGAGTCTTAATGGTTATAATAGGGATGAAAAGGTTAACTTATATCCAGAAAAGTAGTTGACCGTATTAGGAACTATTTAATTTTGTACTAAACTAGATTTGTATGATGATCGATTCGAGGGAATACATTCAAGGTCTTTGATCACTGCAGTGAAAATACAAAGTTTATCATGATATTAAAATTATATGTGACATGTGATTGTGACGGGCCATCCTATCAAAAGTCCTAACACAGGCTTTATTTGAAGGATCTCTGGCAAACAATTGTCATATAGGGAAATGTAATTAGGCTTAACAGAAAAACTTGTATTGTTTGTTTCCTGTTACATGTCTGAAAAAAATTTGGGTAGGTAGCTATTAAATTCTATTTTCACTTTTTATAAGGTATTATATAAGACAGTAATCTGTACTTTTAACAGCGCTTCCTTCAAGATTGCCAAAATATTAGGGTATAAAGCACAAAATATTGGGGTAGGTTGGGTAACCGGAAGCAAACAAAATTGAATTTTTGGTCTTTACAGAAAATTAAATGGTTTTCCACTGGCTATCTTTTATATTTCACTCATCGTAATGGAAGTTCAGCTGATCAATATTAAATCAGAAGATAGTTTTATACTCTTAATCAGTAAATACTACTAATAAAAACTAGATTTTTTTGGTAAAATATTTGGAATAGGATTATATAATTTCTGGAAGTTGTCCAATTGGTTTTGTAAACAAGAAAAGTTCACCCACCAAACTGGCAGTGTACTAATGTATTGGATGTCTGATGAAATAGTGACCATGTATTGCAGTCTGTCAAAATGATGCATCACTTTATTGATGGGGAAATATGATCAACTGGTAAGTGGGATGAAGAGAAATGATTCTGCTGCAGTGAGAAAATAGTTTTCCAAACACAAGAGAAGTTGTTTGAGGAAAAATATGTCTAATTATAGGCGCTCATTTGCTCCTGATGCCTTTATTAGTACGACATCTCTGAGGAGGACACTGAGTTTGGATGCCGTCTAGAGATTCTTGATCTACGCCATACTAATATATATATATATATAGTTGCTGTGCAATTTGTTAACAAGTTGAGAAGTTCTGTTGTAGCATGTGTCTATGATGTGATGAAATATACGGGACTGCCTAAGTCTCCCTTGGGAGTTAAATCCCTGAGGTCTCACAAGAATCTGTGCCAGTTTCTTATTCTGTCTAATTATATATAAAACACCCTAATCTAAATTGGGTGCCTTCAACATCCAACTCTATATCTCAGGGGTTCAGTTAATTGATTATGACAGACATATATCTTATCATTTATACCAGGAACATGAACACACCATTTCACCACCCTGGCCTATTATGATTAGTCACTATATGAGCATTGGGTATACAGTAATCATGCTGTTTTAATTTGTGCATTTTAGTCTTATAAATGATCCTTAGAATTTTTTTATTTTTTTATAAAGGTTAAAAAACAACTTGTTTCAAACTATTGTAAAATCACAGATCATGAGATGGGTACAAAACTATTGTCACAACAGTAGGTTTGTCCTTCCATAGCGTTTGTCAGAGCTAGTAATATAACAGGACGTTTTACTGTATACATGGCTAGCTTAAGGTCCTTCTGACATTGTCAGTCTGTGAACAGGTACTGTGTGGAGACCTATCCTGTTCTTTGTAAACTACACAAATGGTATGGTCCTTCATGCTAATTTCTTTGTCAGAGATCTTTTTTTGTTGTGTCACCTTGATTGATAAAGTGCGGCAGTATAATACTGTTACAGTTTCTGGTATTATACTGTCGTGAACTAAAGTATGTTATCTGAAGTACTCGACACTCAGCCTCTGACTAAAGGCCACCCTGAGACTACTCAGACTAGGAAAGGCTACGTCCACATTACAATATATTCATTTCTCTGACAATGCATTTATGCTGCTCTATAATTCAGGTGGTCTATATGTGTACAAAAATGGGGCTTTGAAAGAATAGAGAACCACCAGGTCATCTGGCCTGTCATAAAAACAACGTAATTTTATTCTATAGTACAACTCCTAACAGAATTGCTGTTGAAATAAGTATGATTATGATGAATGACTTCCTTTAAACAAAAAATGAGATAATTGCACAATAAAGAACCATTTTTTTTTTCAAACTTGACACTTTAATAGAACAGACAATTTTTAATAACAAATCTGACTTAATTTCATGCAGTCCCTCCACAGTTAAGAGTAAGACATATGATATTTAAATTGCAGCAATTTAGAAATGAGTTATGGATGCATTGTACATTTATTGGAATTGGACAACAGTGGTTAAGTTACACTTTATGTGAAGTTGTCTTTGTACCAGCTATGTTACCAGTTCTGTTTGTTTGATGTATACAAGTATTGACAATACAAGTTGGTGTTTTTTAATGTTAAAATTTGAATATTTTATTTACAAAAATAAAGCTGGGGATAATTGTCCTTTAAGGCTTTTGCTTGCTTCAATTTTATCTTATTTATAGCTTAAAACAAGTTTTGTATTCATGACCTTAATATCATACATATATGTATAATAAACTCGGCCCACAGGAGGGTTGATTTAGTTTTGTTCAGGAAATGATTTATCACAGTTTAATTTCAGTGGCAATAGTATGTGCTGTATGTATATGTACCTAGTACTCATTGAAAAATATCTACGGATATGATATTGTGGCCCCTGTGAGGGGAAATACATTTTGTGAGTTATTCCTCGTTGTAGATTTATAATTTTATTTAGTTACCTATATATATGTCACAATCTTCAAGCTACATATATGTCTACAACATGAAAGTTTAATACACCAGTAGACACTTAAATTAACAATTATTTAATCAGGAATGTTATTTTTTTTTCGAATTTTTCGAAACAGGTGGTTAAAGGATGCTACATGTAGATCTGTTTGGTTACCAAAAATGTTTGCTATTTTTCAATCAAACTTTGACATATTTTTGGTGAAAACTAACAAGGCTTTATAACACTGTACGTACACACATGCTCTTCATACTTGATGGGGTCCTGGTAATTATATTACTACAGATCATTAACTAATTTGTCTTTATAATCAATGAATTGATAATTGTTCCAAGATACAAATCTGTTAATTGGTTCTAAATATTTAAACAGCACAATATCCTAGTTGAGATTTTGTCAACAGATTAACAGACAAAGCGTTACGTATTTTGGTCATATTTTTGTTTGATCATTCTATGAGTCGAGATTGAAGGATATAGTTTTGTTAAAAATAACGCGAGCTTTAAAATAGTGTTTTTAAACACAACAGGTAGATCATGTTTTTCAAGCTCAAAAACATGGAAACAGAGATTAAAAATAAAAAAAAAATATGGCTTAATTATTTTATATGAGGTGTGAAGTTTGGCAAGAGAAGGGAGTTGTTTTATTTGTTTGAATTGATGACTATAACATATTGTCACTTTATAATTATACTTACGCACCAGAGAAACATTTGCTATCCCTGGGTAAAGTTGAGACCTCAGGAACTATATTGTTACTTTATAATTAATTATTACACTTACGCACCAAAGAAACAATTGCTATCCCTGGGTAATGTTCAGACCTCAGGAACTAGTGCTGTAGCACCACATACAATCAAAATCGTCACAGCCTCAACAAGTCGTGTTCAAAAAGAACACGCCTACAAACCGAACGGTTGTTTCAGCGTGTCACTCACTGCATCTGGCTCGTCGATTGGTCGATAGAATGTTTGAGGTCGGTGTCATCCTTGATTCTAAAAGCAGTGTACAACATTGTATCTTTTCAAAGACTTGTTGTTTGCGCGTTATGCACCGTTCTATGATATTAATTTTCAGTGCAGCGGCCTGTATGGACAGCTTTCAAGCATTTATAATGTTCTTCGTTTTGCCCTCTTGTAATCAGAAATACCAAAATGTGGATAAGTACACATTCAATGAAACATTCAAGTCATGACACATGGTTTGAAACATGTACATGTAATGTAAATTTTACATTTCCATATATACGTCACGTGTATGCTTAATCGTAAGTTGATAATACGCGCAAACAACAAGTTTTAGAAAAAGATACAATGTTTTGAAACTGGGACAACCTCAAACGTTTTATCGACCAATCGACGAGCCAGATGCTGTGAGTGACACGCTGAAACAACCGTTCGGTTTGTGGGCGTGTTCTTTTTGAACACGTCTTGTTGACGCCGTGACGATTTTGATTGTATTCCTTGTACATTTTATACAATAGAGCAACACTAATTCTTTATAGATAATCTAGCCAACTCCATTACCAGTAGATAATCCACCCACCTTCGATTCTCTCCTAGAAGATAAGATAATCCAGCCACTTTCCTTCCCAATATATAATCAGCCACCTCCATTCCCAGTAGATATTTCAGCCAGCATCATCCCAAATAGATGATTCAGCCATCGTCATTCTTAAAAGATAATAGAGTAATTCATTCTCAGCAGATAATCAAGATTCCAGGCACCGCTATTCACTGAAGATAGTTCTCCCCTGCCCCCCCCTCCATTCCCCGTAGATAATTATATAATTAAGCCATCTTCATTCCCAGTAGATAATTAAGCCACCTTCATTCCCATTAGATATCCAGCCACCTTCAATCCCAGTAGAATATTAAAGCCATCTTCATTCCCAGTAGAATATTAAAGCCACCTTCATTCCCAGTAGAATATTAAAACCATCTTCATTCCCAGTAGAATATTAAAACCATCTTCATTTCCAGTAGATAATTAAGCCACCTTCATTCCCAGTAGAATATTAAAGCCACCTTCATTCCCAGTAGAATATTAAAGCCACCTTCATTCC
Source organism: Mizuhopecten yessoensis (assembly GCF_002113885.1). Lineage (NCBI taxonomy): Eukaryota > Metazoa > Mollusca > Bivalvia > Pectinida > Pectinidae > Mizuhopecten > Mizuhopecten yessoensis. Next base: position 1,644,850 of record NW_018408864.1, on the reverse strand, counting down.
CAGTAGATAATTAAGCCACCTTCATCCCCAGTAGAATATTAAAGCCATCTTCGTTCCCAGTCGATAATTAATAGATAATTAAGCCACCTTCATTCCCAGTAGAATATTAAAGCCATCCTCATTCTCAGTAGATTAAGCCATTCTTATTCCTAGTAGATAATTAAGCCACCTTCATTCCCAGTAGTAGCTGCGTGCAGAAGTTGAAGTTCAAAAAACCCATATGTTTTGCCTATTTAGGAATTATAAGTGACAGGGCTCAGTGTCAGAATTGGTATTTTTGAAAGAAAAAAAAATTGGATAGTTAGGATTTGGATTAGTAGTGTCTGGATAATGGAACAACCAGATTAGTGTCTTCATATAGCGGGAGAACCAGGTAGAGGATTTGGATCAGGTGGAGCAATAATTATACGATTAGTTGTGGCTGGACAAACCATATTGATGCTTGACTTAGATCATGACCATCTGGACAGTGTCTTGACCGCTACTGTTGATATATTAGTTAAGAGCTTAAGGGGTTGTGTGCAAGAGTGGAAAATCAGCAGAAAGTGAAATTTAAAAAGAATGCCCACAGCTTGTAAATGATATATATTCTGCAGTGATTTTACGAAATTTTTATCTTTTAGTTACATTTGTAATTATGTAAATCTTATTATGTTGTATTCTGCTCATTTGATATTAATTACCGGGGAGTACAATTTTAGCTCTGAATTAAACGAAGGAGCAGCAAAGAAATATTCTAAAATTATTTGCAATGTGAATTTATGATTTAAGCTTGTCATTAATTATGTATAATGTCTATGTTTACAAACAAAATACAGTTTTTAAGTCGATAGCTAGGTTCAAGTCAAAATTAATTGTTTTCCTTAAACCTAGTATTGCATTATATATATACAATATCGTAGTTTTACTTTTTACACAAACAATGTACATATTAATCGTGTCGCAACGTTTCAAGACCGACTGGTGCCTTTGTCAAGCTATGAGTTTTAATTGAGATTGGTACTGATAGAATGGGATCACTGAAGGGGTATACTCAGGTTATGTACTTGTATCAAACTTGTGGGGAAACATAATTTAAAGTTTCACCCATGCTTTGAATGTTGATAAGAAGATTATAAAGTATTTGATATTTATACATATATACCATATGGTAATCGTGTCTTGAAAAGGAAATTTGTTACAGAGAAAACGACTAAGAAAACTCTCTTGGGAACACCATTTATTCTTAAAGTGTGTACATACAGAGATTTGAATTTTAATATAAAGTTTGATTGAAAATCAAATCCTTTTTATATCAGCATCAGCATTGGACTATAAGCTGTTATTTTTCATTTTATCATAATCTCCTTCTGTAATTGGTATATAATAAAAACATGAAAATGTTTAATTTCAGTGAGAAATACACGCTGTGTTACAGCAGTGTAATGTATGTTTGGGCATGAATCGATCAAGTGCCATATATGTTCATTCTGTAACCGTCAAAAGAAGGCCAAGATCAATTTTGAATTTTCAAATACCAAATGAAAAATAGTAAGAAAATCTTTTCCTAGTAGGAGGTGATACGATGTAGCTAATAAGCTGAACCAGTGAAAAAGAATAAAAGATTAAAATGTAAGGAACAAAATGTAAAGCTCTCTTATGATTATACGACCCAAGTTTGTTTGACATAAAAAATGTTAGGAAATGTCAATTCAGAAATCAGGTAGGTATAATGCTATGTAATTTTTACTAATTTTTCAAGTGATTTGTGTTTAAATTGTGTGAATTCAAAATTTAAATGATAGAATTTTTTTAGATTGAAAGTATATTTTCTTTAAGTGCCGAAGGTTTGCCGTAACCTTGTAACATATGCTGTAGCTGGGTTTTATGGCATGTTTGCAGTAGAATACCAGTTGATGAGAGATTATTGCAGATACAGATTTAATTACAATTTATTTTCAATGTTGTTTGGATTTATAGGCGCGTCTACCTTTCTGCATTTGCTACTTTCAACAAACTGCGGACACTTTGACATGTATTTAAAATCTTTTGTCCTCAAGCTCTATTACCTCTGACGAGTCTGAACTGGACAAACTGGTTAAATACTTTGTTTGGGTCTCTGTATCATTATTTGCTGCCTTACTTCTTACATGTACATATATGCGTCAAGTTATTATTTTGAACACAACTGAATCTGACAATGAAGAGTTTACCTCCCAGAATGCTAAATGCTCTACAGAAAGTAATACATGAAAACTGTTGCTTTATTACATAATTCCCAAACAAGACAAGTCTTTCAAATTTCTTTCTCCCCATATCTCTTTTGTACTGGTCAATTAGTTAAGAATTGAGAGATCTCCGAACATTTCGTGGAGTTGGTTTTCAAAAGCTTTGACCTCTTCTCTCTGTTTAATATAATAATTATCCAACACAAACAACGGTTACATATATATATATATCCAGGTGACTGAGGCACTGATTGGTAAATATCCCTTCCAATGCCTGTTCAGAAATTGGAAATGAACTTGTACTTATTCTTTGATACCTGTGGTTCCTGTATGATGTTATTAGTATGCTTGTTTTGTCCCAGGAGTGTACAATTTCATATTTTGAATACTATCCAGCTCGCTGCTGGCATTCTTTTTCTCAAAAATCTACTATCTTGACCACTGCTATTTTGATAGTACACATGTATAGATTTGAAAGTTCATTAGCCCTGACGTAAATTTACTCAGTCATGGGCGCTGCATGCAGTGGGCTTGTGAAATTGTGCACCCCATATAGTCCTTTATGCCATAATCCGTAATGACAGTTTTAATCTCAGAGAGTTTAATTCTGCCAAGGTTGCATTGTCAGTAAAAAAAATTTCATAAATTGTGGCCATCACAAAAAACCAATATCAGCATGGAACAGCTCCAGGTTGCTGTGATTAGGCCTACATACCAAGCTCTCCTCATTTCACTCATTACCGTCTCTCTGTTATGTTGGTATTGCCATAAGCTTATTGTGGAAGGCTCAGAGAACATACAGCCAAAGACATGGACCTGTGTGCCAACATTTCCCTGTTAATCTACCAGGCACTATCACTTGTTTTGTTTACTTGTGTAATAAAGATATATATATGTCTGTTCTGGGAACGGAGAAAGGAAGGATGGACAGATCACAGAATGTGGTTAGTGTAATAATAGAGTGGAAGGTATGTAAGACGGAGACGGATCAACACACAAAATGAGAGAGAGAGACAGACAGGTAATTAGTTAGTAGCTAATAACAGCCGAGTTATTGTGAAGTCATATCCAGCCTGACAACAAGTAAGAGACAACACCAAAATGAAATTGATTGGTAAAAGGTAAATACTGTATACATATGTAACAGAGGATTTTTTTTCAATGTCTCTGCTAGGAGTCGAACCCCGGACCTCTGGTTTACTAGTCTTACACTACCCAATGAGCTTAGGAGAAATTCTCCCTAGCCAAGTTGATAGAAAGTGGCTATTATTTACCAGAGTGACACATATGATCCCCCATCCAGGAACGAACGTGTCCTAAGTTTTCCAAGGGACACAGCGATTCTTGTAAAAGTATTGCTGAGTATATTTGTAAAGATTACCTGCGTCCCTTACAACGTGGGTGCTTATGTAACAGAGGTCAGTATGTTTTTTCAGGGTGACATATATATATATCGTGTATCAGTACACAGAAAATTGTTCAGATATTATGTTATTATAAAAACTATTCATGTAACTAAATGGTATTGACCAATTTCCCGTAGATATTCAAAATTTTTGACAAGTTAATTTAATGGTGGACATGTGTACATCAGAAAAATTTAAGACAGAAATAAAAAATGAGAAGTTTGGGAGGGAAAGAGATAAATTAGTCTCCTGGGCTAAATGTAATCATTAATGGTTCCATTGAACTCAACACATATTCATTCTGCGCATGCACTGATCTCCAATATCTTGTTCAGGTTTCATAAAAATCACAATGATTTGGAAGCATTTGGAGAGACTTATAGCCAAATACTGTTTCCAATATGTTACCATTTTCAATGTTAACACAAATTTGACTTAATGACATAATTTGTTACATTACAAAAAAAGTTGGTTTGAGCACAAAATCCATGTTTGAGCAAATTGAGAACAGTTTCATAAATATGGGCCCTGGCTTACGGCTGGAGAGATGATGGTATACATCATATTGAGGGTATACTGGTACACAATAGTGATGAAGAAGGGTTGTTAGGAGGTATAGATGATTTATACCCCTGCGGCCTTGAGCTACAAGGCTGCTCCCCATTAACCCCCTTACTTTGTCATTGATGGGAGTGGGTGTAAGTACTACACTACTGTTAACAACTTTGCTGGATAACGTACTACAGTAAATGCAAACTTTGGTTTATTGCTTTGGTTGCATGTTTATTATTCTGTTTATTGTTGTTCTGAATTAAGAAAAAAAGAATTTGCTGTATTTGTATGGAAGTCTATTTGAAAGAGTTATTACATATGTACCATGGTCACAGCTTATCATGGAACAGTTGTTTTGAGGTCCCTTTCTACAGAATAACATTCCCTATGTACTGTATGTACATCATATCTCACAAAGCATTGTGCTGAATTACAGTTCTTCAGAATTGGAAAATTTGAAAACAGATCGGGCGGAAAATGCAAACTCTACAAGGACGATCAGCCTCAGGACCTACACATGCGCAATGCTTATCCAAAGTGTTATCAATGCTGCCGTCGAGCATCTAGAAACTAGAATGCACTGCAACAAAATGGGAGAATACCTGGAAAAGGGAAATTATCCTGAGCCAGGAAAAGTCTTTATTTATTTTGTGTTGCTTGTTTTTTTTTTATGGTTTTGGTAGTTATATAATTATAAACATAATTACATATTGTATCTGCCAATATTTCAGTACATGTATGTTTGTTTTTTCGGGGGATATGGTTACACAATGTGGAGAGTTCTGTAGAGTTGTAGATAGTAATCAGATATTTTGAAGGGAAGTAAACCGGTTATGCAAGACAATTAAGATGTCTTTGGATCATGAAAAAACAATAAAAATCTTCAGTTGAATTAAGATGTGTCTATATCTTAATTTAAAGAGAGCTAAACAAAAATTGAAAAAGCTGTCTGCACTAGAATGTACAAGATAGATCCCTTTACTTCAGAAACATAAAAAAATACTGTAACTGAGAGAAAAAAATACCAGGAAGATATGAAGAAACTGAGAAAAAAACATGAGTAACGAAAAAAACGTCTGGCATCCTAATTTGTACACAGCTTGCAGACAAGTCAGAGGATGGTTATACAGGATCGTAGATATACACACCGAAAACTGATTCATCATGTTTCTCCTTGAGTTTTAAGATCTGTCAATATGCTGTGAGGCTGCTAATGACAGAAAATCATTGGAGTTGAAAACTATATTCACAGCAATTTGTTTCCTGACAAAAACATTATATATCTCGGGTTTGGTTTGCTTAGATTCATCTCATATTGATTTGTCTTTAGAGAGGGGAGTGAGACCTTGAGAGATAATACATCAGATCCTGAGGAAGGGAGGGGAGATTGAGGGATGAGACACTAATCAGACCCGAGGAGACTATCAGAGGGACATACGGAGGAGGAATTTAGAGGGTTATATCATATCTTATAGATATTCTGTTACGTTTCCTTTGGTAAATTATTTCCTAGCTGTCAAGTCTTCCATTTTTATCCCCAAATCTGTCATCTATAAAAGATCAAAAAAAAAATCTCAGATTTTTTGGTATATATATATATATTATTGGAAATCCATGTCATGGAATATGCTTGAAAAAAGCTGTGTTGCATACTGTCATGTAAAATAAGATTTCGTTTCAATTCTTACTGATAGCGATATTTATGGCTGCTTGGTATTATGAACCAAATTTTTAAAGCACCACTAAAACTGCAAGCATGCATTTTTTCGAAATTGACTGACTTCTCCTCTAAGACTTATCTTGCTTTTTTAATTTTCGCTATTCCATTTGATATCTTATGAGATTCATCCACGTCAGTGTGAACCGGTTTTAATGGTGGCCAGATTTTAATTCATAACAAACATTCGCACCATTGTATGTCACACCATGGGAATGTTCCCTTACATCCTAGGCTTTTAACTTTCAGATATAACCTGACGTGGAGTTCTGGTTTGTCCCTATCTTTAGACTTACCATAACACCATTTCCATATCTACAATTTTAATGCAAGGACCATCTTATCGCACCAAATGTGATGCTTTCATACTTGATAGATTTAATTTAATCAGATTTATGGGAAAACATGGGATACTATCAGCGACTTAGCCACTGTTGAAGAAAAACCAGCAAAAGTTAGAACCAATGTTTTTGTTAGATTTCAGCAAAATTTCTTACTTAACGACATAGGTAAGGTCTTTCATGATAATTTTGATAACGAATGGATGTTGAAATGGGTAAAAAGTTTTCTATTTGGGTGCAAACATAATGAACAATTTTATGACATTAAGAATTTCAAAAAACTTTGCAAATCTTTTAACAAATCTATTTCTGACATGGTTGCAGCCATTTGCTAAAACGACTGGTGTATTAGAAAGCCATATGGCCAGTAAATCAGTGACTACATCGTGATAATGTAAGTGTTGAAATTTTAAAGGAAAGTATGATACAAACTACCCAGTAATTACCCTCTAGGAACGTTAAAATATAAGTATTGTATTGACTAACACTAAGTAAGGGTATTACAAAACAGGTTCGATATGTATACAGTAACATTGTTTTACCGTATGGTCAAGCCAGATCACTTTGCACAGAAAAGTCCGGGAAACCTGCAGGTGCTTAATACATACATGAACAACTCAGTTTTTAAAAGTTTTGTGAAGATTTAGAGACTTTGTGTTGTTGTTTGAAGTGTTTGAGGAGATCCAGGGCCCCAGGGAGGTATGTGACCCCCAAGGGAGTTAAATATAGGTCCTCCTGGAGCTGTATAAATCTGTAATACGGTCATCTTGCAGCATTGGTAGATTTATGAAATCAGCGACATGCATACAATTGTTGTCTTCATCCTAATGACAAACCGATTTTGTTTATCATTTGAAATTGATTGAATCTGGCTGGTCATTTAATAAATGTAAGTATACATATTTATGTCAATGTACAAATGTTTTCATTTTGCATTAAAATAATATAACTGTCAAGCTTAAAATGCTTTTGAGTTTGAGAACATAAGGCTTTCTTCAGTAAGTAAAGGTTTGTCTGTAAAAGTAGACAAAAGATTATCTCTGCATGATGGGGTTTATAGTTGACAGTCAGTCTTAAACTTATCTCAGTTGAACATATTTGACAAATTGCTCATAGCCCTTAAAATAGTAGTGGTATTTTCTGTCTAGGGGTGCAAATATGATCGGGTAATCCCCCCCCCCCCCCCCCCCCAAACTCCCTTTCCCAATAGAAAAAAGGCATCATTAATGGACTTCAAAATTACAATCAGGGTTTTACACCTGATCAGAGGGGCAGATGGGAGGAGCAATGTAAAGCTAACGATACTTGGTGAAACAGTGTTTTACACCTGATCATGCAGCTGTGAGGAACAATGTAAAACTAACGATACTTTGTGGATAAGGGTTTTATGCTTGATCAGATGGAAGGAGCATTGTAAACCTACCAATACTTAATGGAACAGTGTTTTATACCTGATCAGCCAGGAGGAGCAATGTAAGGCTAGCAATACTTCGTGGAACAGGGTTTTACACCTGATCAGCCAGGAGGAGCAATGTAAAGCTAACTACATTGTGGAACAGGGTTTTACACCTGATCAGTCAGAGGAGCAGCAATGTAAAGCTAACAATACTTGGTGGAACAGTGTTTTACACCTGATCATGCAGCTGTGTGGAGCAATGTAAGGCTAACGATACTTGGTGGATAAGGGTTTTATGTTTGATCAGATGGAAGGAGCAATGTAAAGTTAACAATAGTTCGTAGAACAGTGTTGTATACCTGATCAGCCAGGAGGAGCAATGTAAAGCTAACTACATTGTGGAACAGGGTTTTACACCAGATCAGTCAGAGGAGGAGCAATGTAAAGCTAACAATACTTGGTGGAACAGTGTTTTACACCTGATCATGCAGCTGTGTGGAGCAATGTAAGGCTAACGATACTTGGTGGATAAGGGTTTTATGTTTGATCAGATGGAAGGAGCAATGTAAAGTTAACAATAGTTCGTAGAACAGTGTTGTATACCTGATCAGCCAGGAGGAGCAATGTAAAGCTTATTACTTTGTGGAACAGGGTTTTACACCTGATCAGCCAGAGGAGCAGCAATGTAAAGCTAACAATACTTGGTGGAACAGGGTTTTACACCTGATCAGCCAGAGGAGCAATGTGCTCACTCATGTCTAAGCATAATCAATGGTTGCAGCCTTTTCTTCCCCTTCCTCTGGCATTTTTACTCTTAAAATATTCAAACTGACATTTCTGCCTGGAGTCTGATCTGCCTTTACTGTATTAGCTATATTTGTATATATATTCAGTTAAATGCAGAGTTTTCCCAAATTTGGCATACTGTATTCTGAGTCCTTTGTACAGAATAATTGATGCCTCGGTTTCCAACTGCTTTGCTGGCAGTTCTGATGTAGTTGGGATAAACAGTATATGTGGCAGTACGTAGGTATGTTCTTGTACCCAAACCTACATAGACTGGCTCAACCAGCCCATACCTTTTTATGAATTAGAATTTCTCGGCTGTATGTCACGACTAGCTTATCTCCACCTAGTGTGAGAATCAGACAAGATTTTTTCCCCTAAATAATTCAATATTCTAGAGTTGGGGGGTGGGGGGAGGGGTCTCATCCAGATCTATACAACAATTCCACCTCTAACACTGTCAGCATCTGTACTTGTACAAGTTTTATTTTGCATTTACTATATGTACAAAGAGGAGGGAGATGGTTAAAGCTTAATTGTTTCTGTTAGGATAAGATTTCTTAATTGACACGTGAAATGGACATGTTTTGTTGTGGACTGTTATATTTTGTTACATTCTGTTATGTATGAGGGTTCTATTTCTTGGTTCTGTATGTTGATTAAACTGGTCACGGTTTTAGAACTGTTTTACTAATTGCATTGCAATCCAATCATATATATGTCGATACAGTATCTATATTGGTGTATATGGTATTTAACAGTGATTAATGGTTAGATTTCATGACAAGGCACATATATGTAATCTTACCTCCAGACTTTACACAATTTAACTCACTCTGACCCGCGGTAAGGCTTTGATATATATATATCAAACAATCTGCTTGTCACTGAGAAATCCAAAAATAAAATCAATCATTCTATTAAACCTCTTGGAAACATTAAAGAGATTATGATTACATATTGACCCTGTCATGGAAGGTATGATTTTGGAGAAGGAAGATTTTCCTGTCTGAGATGTATAGAATATTAATGTTGACAGGAATAGGCTTTGATCTAACATGTTGAGCTAAAACTGAATACCTTGATTATTGCAATACCTTCGTATTATAGACACTGAGTATGCAAAATTAGTGGTAAATGTGTGTACAGGTGGTCTTCTCAATTAAGCCATGTTGATAATGGTTGTCAGGCTTTTATGATATATCATATATATTAACACTTTGATAGGTTTTAATAGTAAAGATGTTGTTAGAAATTATGGACTAGATCTAATTTCTGACTGGAGTAATTAGTTAGATTACAGATACATGATTTTAATACTGATTAGTTTTGGTGAAGCTTATAATTGATCTACGTTTTCTGTACTGTTCTATACATGGTTGTCTAAATAGGACTCTGTGGTGTTGTCTGTTCAGTCAGTTTCCATGTTGTTCCTTTAAAAGTCTGTCGGGTTTTACCTCCATCAGGTGTATAAAAACTTCTGATTAAACCAGATATAATATTGATCTAATGATTATTAATGGAGTGATTACCCTTTGTGTATCTACTATGAGTATTAAAAACTTGTGCAGACTTTACTTCTAGACCATCAGTACTATTGGGGGCTGTAGATTTTATGTTGGGGGGNTTGCACCCGGCTAGTACGTTAAAGTATGACACCATTGTATACCCCTGATGTCATTTTAAACATTTTATGGAGATTGACTTTAAAAAATCTAATACAGCTACAACATCTTTATACTTAATGGTATATTTTGACATCATGAGGAAATCTCCGTCTTCTGATTTTTAAACAGTTTGAGAAGAGCAAGATGATTATAAAAACAGCCATTTTGTGTTTTACTCCTTGTTCATCTTTCAGTCGACATGTCTGAAGACACCTGATGTTTTCACTTTCTGGTCCATTGAGGAACAAAAGCTGACGTGATTAAGAGAATCATTACCATTAGTTTTAACCATACTAATGGGAGGGGTGCACTGTTGATAACAGGTTTTACTTCACTAATGGGAGGGGTACTGATGATAGCAGGTCTAACCTCTGTAATGGAAGGAAGGCTAGGCTAGATAAGCTCCCCCTCTGTTGCTGTTTTATAACTAAGTAACACTAGACAAGTTTCCTATGATGTTGGCAGTGAAATCTAGTTGTCATCAGCCATGTCAAAATATCACTCTTTCACACATATCTATTGTGTTAATTAGAAGACAAGAAATTGGGAAAACGTCCCAACGCATCTTTTTTACCTACTTAAAATGTGGAGGCTTGTCATTTTAGCAGACTTGTATTAATGGTGGTGAACTTTCTGAAAATATGATGAGTTCTCCATCAAGGGACGATGTGTGTTGGTGTGTTTGTTGAATTATCAGAACACAGGTTTTGAAGTGTTAGGTGATTTGGCCTGTATAACAAAATAGATTGAGTTCTACTGTTAAATTGTGGTCTCGGGTTCCCTCCCTCACAGAACTACACAGTCCGTCTGGTGATGGTCCTCCTAACAGACTAATGATAAGAGGTGATACAGTATAAGTATCTGAGCTATGTTTAATGTTGTACTTTCAGGTATGATCGTAATTTCTTGAATAAATAAACCTTAGAATAGAAATACATCACATTTATTATACTTACAGAGTGTTCATTTTATTTTCATCAACATATTTCTGGTGTTAGGCTTGTTGCTTATGGTACTGAATAAGATATAGAGGCCCATTGGACCTGTATTGATAACGAATAACGTATCTAAATATTCGATACAGGAACTAGATAAAAAGTTGAAATTGATTCTGCCAATTTGAGAAAATGACCCTGTTGGATTTCTTAATGTAACACTGTTATAATGTGAGAAATAATGTATATGTATCCATTTTGTAGATCTAAGATCTTAATCTGTAATCTAAATATTGACATATGTCTCCATCATCAGCTGTACATGTGTGGCTGTCTTCTAAGAACATGTTAAGGACATTTCAGATATACACTGTAGTTAACAGGCAGTTCAGTTATACTGCTTGCTGTTGATGGATAGGAAATGCCCTTACCCAGTAAACTATCAGTTACATATGACTCTAGCTGTTTTACGATATAGAATCTGAAGAAACTCATCATAAAATGGGACAATTCTTTCTTCTTCTTCTTCTTCTTCTTCCTTCTTCTTCTTCTTCTTCTTCTTCCTCTTCTTTTCCTTCGCCTTCTTTTAATGGGCAGGGCTCCTACTGAGAAATGTTTGCACATGATCTGTTGACATTGCAAAATTATATTGAATCTTTCCTTATACTGTTAGGAAATAATGTTTTATTGGGTAGCTGAAGATAAACAGAATAACAAAAAGCAAGCATGCATAACTTTTGAATAATATGATAGAGTTTGGGGTTGGTTTATTGGGTTTGAGTTCTAAGAATAGCGAATGTCATTTAAGGACAACAAAGTTGGAAGGAAAAAAATGAGGTTATTTAACATTGCATGGTCATATTTCTGACTGAAAACCTAGAAAAATCTCAGGCAATGATGCGACAACAATTATTGTTACACTTGCAGCTTACAGAAATGTTAAACCTTAACAGAAATAAGCTCTGTCAAAAAAAAGTTCATTGAATTAGCAAATCTAAAGGGTTTTGTATATGTTCAGTGAGGTGTGGGGGAGTGGCTCTCATGTACCCTGGGCACTGAGGGGTGCTGACCTTACAAACACCCCTCCTCTACATTTAGATCTGCTGCCTTTGAAGATCACCTCTGTAAAGAATTGTTAGCTTAATCTGTGAAATCAAATATTAGAGAACTGTGAAGTTATCTACATCACATATAAAAAACTGAAACCCAACTCTGATCCACTTTTTTAAGTCCTTGTTGCATTGTATTTAAAAAATTGATGATTGAAACGTTTTCAACTCATTCAGTTTTCGGTGGGCAGATTTGGATTCTTTAGGATTTTCATTTATACAGGAAAGTACAACTACAAGGTGTTGAAATCGTAAAATTAGTCTGTTGTAGCACCCTGGGGAAGCTAAATAAATGTATTTTTAACTAAAGTTGGAAGGAAGATAGGATATACTCTAATGTAGGTTTGCTGTTAGATATACAATGTATATATGTGTTATTCAATCCTCACAGAGAAAATCAATATTGAACACGGATTATTGAAGATTTAGGATCATTAAACTATTTTAGTGTGGAATAATCCAATTTCATTTCTGTTATTTTAATTTCATCGAGCATGTAAAACAATTATTTTCTTTATGAAAGTACTTATATTTACCTTATATTATGAAAAGTCACACATGCTGAAATGAACAATGTGATTACCGGTAGGTACGTACACGTACAATGTATAGCAAACCATGTTTTTTTTCTTTCGGGTAGTGCAATTCCCTTGCATTTTAAAGAGTCCAAGCTTTGATCTGCATGCTGCTATCAGCCAGTGAGTGATTGATATAGCTTTATAACTTGTGTCATAATTGTTATAAAAATAATAAGGTTTAATTATTTTTTTTGAGGTCCTATATAATATTATGACTCAAATAGTTAATGGTTCATAAAACAATACAAAAAAAATAAACATTGGCATTAACCTAGACTCGGGAAAGTCTCCAACAGTTCATTAAGTGTCCAATAAAAGAAGCATTCAGTGAAATTAATATGGATACTCGAGATTAGAATCTAGAATTTTGCAGACAGCTTTCTTTGATGAGTCAAATCTTTAATTTTGTATTGATTTTTATAACGTGACTTGTATAGAGACACTGCAGGGTTCAGATGTAGAATGCATAATACAATACCTTAGCTGTTAGGATGTGATCACTTGGGAGGAGATATTCATTTCTGAACCTGTCTCAATCCCCACCGTTAGTTTTATGGTTTTCCTGGCAGACTTAGCATCCATTGTAAAATGAAAAATGCATGAAATGAAAGCAGAATAATTGAATGAAGAATATCTGAAACAGTTTTGTATTGGTACTATTGGACTATCTCTGGTCTCAGAATAAGCGAATGTATTACCATGGTAAGATTATTCCATATTGTAGAATGAGTAGTGATCTGGATGAAATCCATTGGATTTTAGATTTACTGGTACATGTACGTAAATTGCTACATTTACATGTATCTCAAACCTGTATCAAACACTGTAGGAAAGAAAATGTGCTTCTTTTTATAAACCAAATTACATGACCATAAGGATGAACGTCAAGGCAAGCTCAAGGTTAGATTCATTTAGATTCATTATTTTAATTTCTAGATGTCAAATTCAAGCTCAAGTTCAGATCGATTTTCTTTTATCTACGTTGTACATTTGTAGATTTTAGGTCAAGGTCAGATTCGCTCATTGCATTTGTAGATGTAAAGTCGAGGGGGGTTTCCAAGGTTTCCTTGTTTGTGTTTTGAAGATTTTCTTAACTTAATTTGCTCAAATATCAAGTTTTAGCTTATTTCGTCTGTTAACGTCAACTTCGTTATGTTTTATGCTAGATTTCTTTAACACTCAATTGCATCATCTCACTCTAACAAAATCATGTTTACTTGTCTCAATATTATAATCTGGAACTGTACCTTTACCAAAGTTATTTACCCTAAAAAACAAGGTTCATTGTATACAAACTTGTGTACTAAAACAGTTATAATTTGCCCCAGTGTGGCATGGCCTGTGACCTAACATCTTGGGGCCAGGTGTTACAGGGTAAAATTGGCTCTGTGGCCTGGCCTGTGACCTAACATCTCTGTGCCAGGTGTAAAGGTAATGTCCAGAGGGAAGCGGTCAGATAAAGCTATAATACAGCATCACACAAAAACTGATGCGTCGTCTCTTTGAGTGTTGTCTTCATGGCTTGGTGGCAATATATGAGCACCACATTTCCTTATAAATAGATAAAACAAGCCCTATCTCTTCCAGATGTTGTGTCCGTAAGATTATAGAGCTATATGTTTTGTAACCGTTACAAGCTCCCTAGACTGGATTGATCCTGGTCATACATGTATAACATGTAGCTTGCTGATGATCCAGCTCTTCTATTCCGACCATATCCAAAAAATTGTCAGATGTCGATTGCTTTGAACATAGAAACACTGCTGAAGATGTTAATTGATGACTTTAAAATGCATGTACCCAGCAGTTCTTTGCATGCATGTAGATCAAATCTCAGCCAAAAAATGACAGTTTGATAAACAAAAGTCCTACTCAAAAAAGACTCAACTGTTTTCAATATATCTAGGAATTATTTTTAATACATTTAGGATTATTTTTCAATATTTCTGGTTTTCATACACAAAACCAGCAGAAGCTGCCAGGAGAAAGTTTATGTGATTTGTTTAAATGTTAAGGACACCATATTATTTGTTTTGTTTTGGCCTTGTGGACCGGTGGACATTTATCAGACAGCATGGGGACATTTTGTACCTAAGTGAGAAGATTAAGCTCATCTGTGTCAACATTGATGAAATACTTTAATGGTGGCCACTTTAGATAAAACTTGCTGAGTGACAGCTAGGTCGATTAAATTGAAATGTGACATCATTTTGGGAGTGAACTTTGTCCTGGTCACAAGGGTGTTTGTATGCTATAGGGATTATCATATCACTTGTGAAGTTTTTTTAAAAACCATAATGATAAATATCAGCTTGTTGATAAAACAAAATGGGACTTCCATGTCAGGAGATTATGATGTTTAAGCATTGTTTATCAAATAGTTGTTATAAGGGCGCACTTTTCTTCCATTTTGGGATTTCAAGTTATCCTTTAATCGAGTTGCAATGACCAGACTATATTTAAAACTTGTGCCATTTAAAAATACTCCCAACTATTTAGTTCTACATGTACCTGTAGGAACAACACAAATAACAATACCCCCTGGCATGTTTATAGTGCTCTGGTTGTTATAAAATTGTGAAATATTTACATGCCATTGTCTGTAAAACGCAACTCTAATTTTCAAATTCCAGAATGTTGAATTTATAATTAAGATAAAATGGAATGTGACTTTTAGGAATTTGAAACAAGAAGAAGCTTAATTGCTTTTCTGCATTCCACATTATATTTCCTGTCCAGACACAGATATTCCAAGCTTTGCATGTTACCTTAACATGCTGATAACTGAAATTTTCAAAATGTATTACTTTTAATTCATCCCTCTGAAATTGTAACTTTTCTTGTCTTCATCCTTTTAAATTCTAACACATGTAGTACCTTTCACTATGAATTTCAAAAATTTGGAACAAATATTCCAGATTGATAATTCTGATTGAATATAAAGTCCTGTTAAGCTAACAGTGCTTTGAACATTTAGGCCCTGACCCCCCTTGAGAGGAGGGCTTTTTCTGAAGTTAAACATATAGGGCCGTCTGAATTCTGTAAGGTATTACACATTCTCACACATTTCACTGCTAACTCACATCTACACATTTATCTTAATCCTGGAACGTTGTTACATAGCACCTGTTTAATCATGGCTATAAATTAATTAAATTATCTCCGAAAACATGTTGATTTATTCCCAGTTTAACTAATTTAAATAGCCTGCAATCACAATTCATTTCAGGGTTGACGAGATTTAGGGTCTGTGTTAAATAGTATGTGGCCTCGTGAGGACTGTACTTATCAGCATTGTAAGCTTTCTTATATTTAATCTAATTTTTAGGTCACCTGAGCTTTAGCTCAAGTGACCTATTGCTATCCGTTTTCGTCCGTCGTCGTCCGTCGTCCGTCGTCCGTCGTCCGTTAACATTTTACATTTCAAACTTAAAGTCAAGTTCTGCTGGGCCGATTGAACTGAAAGTTGGTAGGAATGATCGCCTCATGGTCCTGACAAAGTGTTGTTATTTTTCGGGTCGATCAGAAATCCAATATGGCCGCCACGGCCGCCATTTTGAAAACCTATTTCAAACTTAAAGTCAAGTTCTGCTGGACCGATTGAACTGAAAGTTGGTAGGAATGATCGCCTCATGGTCCTGACAAAGTGTTGTTATTTTTCGGGTCGATCAGAAATCCAATATGGCCGCCACGGCCGCCATTTTGAAAACCTATTTCAAACTTAAAGTCAAGTTCTGCTGGGCCGATTGAACTGAAAGTTGGTAGGAATGATCGCCTCATGGTCCTGACAAAGTGTTGTTATTTTTCGGGTCGATCAGAAATCCAATATGGCCGCCACGGCCGCCATTTTGAAAACCTATTTCAAACTTAAAGTCAAGTTCTGCTGGGCCGATTGAACTGAAAGTTGGTAGGAATGATCGCCTCATGGTCCTGACAAAGTGTTGTTATTTTTCGGGTCGATCAGAAATCCAATATGGCCGCCACGGCCGCCATTTTGAAAACCTATTTCAAACTTAAAGTCAAGTTCTGCTGGGCCGATTGAACTGAAAGTTGGTAGGAATGATCGCCTCATGGTCCTGACAAAGTGTTGTTATTTTTCGGGTCGATCAGAAATCCAATATGGCCGCCACGGCCGCCATTTTGAAAACCTATTTCAAACTTAAAGTCAAGTTCTGCTGGGCCGATTGAACTGAAAGTTGGTAGGAATGATCGCCTCATGGTCCTGACAAAGTGTTGTTATTTTTCGGGTCGATCAGAAATCCAATATGGCCGCCACGGCCGCCATTTTGAAAATACCTATTTCAAACTTAAAGTCAAGTTCTGCTGGGGCGATTGAACTGAAAGTTGGTAGGAATGATCGACTCATGGTCCTGACAAAGTGTTGTTATTTTTCAGGTCAATCAGAAATCCAATATGGCCACCACAGTCGCTATTTTGTAAATACCTATTCTAAACTTAAAAACAATTAATAATAGGCCGATCTTATTTAAAATCGGTCTAGGAATGATCAGCTCATGGTCCTGACAAAGTTAAGTTAACATTATACTTAACTATTTTTTACTTAAATTGGTACATATTTCAACAACAAAAATAAATACTGTAGGACTCAGGTGACCGTTAAGGCCCATGGGCCTCTTGTTCTTTTTATGATATTTGTCTATTATTTAATAATATAATCCTCAAGTGTATTATATTTAACTTGGTAAATAATGTATCTTGTTTGTAATGAAATCGATCGTTTATGATCAGAGTTTAACAGGAAATGTTTTTTGACTATTTTTATTGATTCACCTGTAAAAAAAGGGTAACCTGAAGAAAATAATAAGAGCCGTTTTAGTTTGGTCCTCATTACAGTACAAAAATACACCTTATTTAAATGAGATTCAAGCACTTTACAGACTCCCAGCTGTTCTTGAATGAATCCTGTTTTACTTTTATTTTTGAGGTTGATATGAAATCTATTAAAGAACCGCTTTAAGCAGGGGACATTACACAACTTTTTGAAATTCAAGTGACAATTTTCATTAAGTGTTGTTCAAGCATCTGTGTTGGTGACTTTGCAAGGAATGTTAAGTGTTCTACTATACCAGTAAATGTTTTATTAAAAGTACATCATGATATTGATCATTATGTAAAAACCATAATTGTAAGCTTGTCCCCACCTTGGAACATTATTAACTGCCATACTGGGGTAGATATACTCTTGGGTAAATATAATGTACTGGACACCTGAGTTAGCTACATATAGATACATCTTTGTATGTCAAAGTCATTGAATTGGCACTCCTGATGAAATGAAAAATCATGAAATTGTCAGACATGAGATGTAGATACACTAAATCTGATGCTGTGAACATAAACACAACTGTACATGTAAATAACATGACTACCATTGAATGAGTGGGTAACACAACTGTACATGTATATAACATGACTCCCATTGAATGAGTGTGTAACACAACTGTACATGTATATAACATGACTCCCCTTGAATGAGTGGGTAACACAACTGTACATGTATATAACATGACTTCCACTGAATGAGTGGGTAACACAACTGTACATGTATATAACATGACTCCCATTGAATGAGTGTGTTTATACTGTTCATTTGATATTAATTCTAATTTTGTTAGATTAATTAGATTATGCAATATGACAAATTAGTTAAATGTGTTTTATACAGGAATAATATACAGCATTCGGTTAGTGATTTCATAACAAAAACCAGAGTTAGGTTTCTAATTCAATCTGCACAGCCTTAAACCAACTGCAAGCCTTAGCATCATATATTTTCTTAATCTGTTGGGGATATGGTGGAAAATTATGGATCTTTATGGAAAGCATGGAATCTGACAGCAAGGGTTAAAGTTAACTGATTAAGGAATCTCTGTATAGCATCGTTATTAACCTGGGACACTTAGAGGGGGTAAAACGGGGTCGATTGGGGCCATCTTGTGTCACAAAAGGTCATAGAATCATAACAAGATCCCAGACAGCAGGAGACTTGGGAATTAATTAACAAGCAGAATCTACTGAGGTTTGATTCAAGCTTTCTAATGATTCAGATTAATTATATTGTTTACTTTGATGTACAGTGATAAGTATTGATCGTGCAAACCTAAAATTGTGATTTGACTGAAAAAATAATTTTCTTACTTTTAGGATGAAATTGAACACATAATATAGATACATATATATATACATGATTTAAATTAAGATGACAAGGCTTTTGAACATTGATACATGTGCGGAAATTAATTAGCAGCGTATTTAGTGTGGGTGGGCACTCTATTGCTTTCACAGATATCTGGCATCTCCGGTGACATGTGAGAAAGTTTGACAGGGATGATATTTAGCATATACGCTGGCCATCCTGTTTTGTCTAAATGCTGTTGCAAAATATGGATATTCTACTTGCTGAAACAGATACACCTTGGCCAATGTTTTCAGTTTAACCAGTACAGAATGATGATACTGTTTTCATGTTATGGTTAGTGAGTACATACAGCATTTTGTCGCTAATAAGTACAATATATATATAGCTGTCAGAAATCTGAAACGTGTCACCGAGTTGTTAATCCATATTACAGAATTCTAAATCCAGGCCTTGGGGAAAACAATAATATTAGTTTTGTGTTAATAGGGATTCTTGTTGTTTTAAGCTAAAACAGTTTTAAATTGTTACTTCAGGGTAAGAAAACTGCATAAACTCTAGCAAATGATCATGGCTTTAAACTTTGTAATTAGCGTGTTATTGCTTTTAACTTGAAAATAACAGATTATATCATGACCTGATGGCATAGAATAGAATAAGAAGTATAATTACGGAAATATGAAGTATGTATACAGGGTTGTAATGAAATCACAGGATGTGATAATTTAGGTTTTATATGGTTTACTGCCCTATCAACAGCTAAGGTCTTTTAAGGACTTGCCTCCATGTGTGTTGTGTATATGTTCATGTGTGTATGTGTGCTGGAGACAGGGTTACAATAATGTTAGTGTACTTGCCTCCTTGCAATAGCTCTGATCTGATGCCGACTTTATAGTGCTATCTCACTGAAATACCTTGCTGTAGCTCTGATCTGATGCCAACTTTATAGTGCTATCTCACTGAAATACCTTGCCGTAGCTCAGGTCTGATGCCGACTTTATAGTGCTATCTCACTGAAATACCTTGCCGAAGCTCAGGTCTGATGCCGACTTTATAGTGCTATCTCACTGAAATACCTTGCCGTAGCTCAAGGCACCCAGTGTAGCATTCCACCTGGTCCCATTATAAATTGATGGATTAAATATAAGCTGCTTAAGTATAGCAAGCATATGCAGAACATGTTAATTTATTTGGATACCTATTTAATCAGAAATTAGAAGTTTAAGGTACTGCAGAGTAGTAAAAATGTTACTGATATTTTTCTCAGTAAAAAGTTAACAACACAATGTGTATGTTAGACCCCACATCTAGATCATGAGTGAACTTGAGTTTCCAGGTAATAAAGATATTAGAGTTCCCTTATGTTCAGTTTTATCAAATCACTGAGTGATATCTGAGATGACTAATATTTATTACATGATTTAATGGTTGACGGACAAAAATCTGTCTGCCAGCTTTTTTGTTTTGGAGAGTTTAAACGAGTTATAAAATGGTGTTCATTACAGGAAGGGCTGAATGATTCATGGCAAACTCCTCACAAAAATAAACTACTTGTATAATATTTCAGTATTCTGACAATTTCAATACAGCTCAGTTTCCTAAAAATGTTAACAAAAGTGCAACTCACACTCCCAGGTCCTCTAATCCTTTTATACAAAGACAGCTTGGATGGTTGAGAGTGTTTTTCAAGTACTGCAGGGATTTTTCAGTGCTTATTAATATTAATGATGTACTACTGTTAAAGGTTTTTTTAAAGAAAAATTATTAAGGTTTGATGCATATATATACTTGTTTTCTAAAAATAGTGGGAGGAGAAACTAGATTGCAACATATTATCTATAACGATTCAGAATGTGCTTGTGTGTGTGTGATTGAAATAAAAATGCATTATTAAGGAACGAAAATGGTACTCAACTACATGTACATGTCATTAAAACCAACATATTTGAGCTTTTAAATTTTGGACTCTTTATCTTGTCTTATAAAATCCTTACTCTGGTATTTCATTTAATTAATCCAGATTATAATCACTAACAATAGGGCATTCCAGATGATAATTGGACAATTGTAATACAACCAATATTTCTTGGAAATAAACAGATCTGCAGCCATATATAAGTAGAGTAATTATGTATAAGAATATGTTGTTTTTGGGCCGGAAGTGAAATAATTTCTTCATACTCAATAATTTTGAAGCAGTCTTTTAGAATGCCATTTTTTGTTGTTTAGCTTTTGAAGTACTTATGTGTAGATATCACTTTACCAGATATTGCAGGATTCATGTTTATTTTGTTTCTATCGGATCTCTATCTCTGAGAAGCTTTGACATGCAATAACAAAATTTGGAGTGCAAATTATCTTTATTGACTGATATATATAGGAGTTATATTGGTGCAGGTTACAAGTATGTAAATTTGGATGTTCTCTGATTCTAGTTAACCTGTTGACAATCTGATTAAGATATCATTATCAATGTTATTTTTTAAGGAATGATTTTTATTTTTTCAACATTTATGAGGTCATAACAACAATGGGTTTATGGACATATTGAATGAATCGCGTTAGCGATTCATGTAAAATATGTCCAAAAACCCATTGTTGTTATGACCTCATAAATGTTGAAAAAATAAATATCATTCCTTATATTTACATTGACGAATCCTTTCAGTGGATCGATATAACAACGAATAAAACAAATAAACAGGGTTTGTTCCTGCTTATACACGGGTGCAACGCAGTGGCGAGAACATTGTTTTTTCGCGGGGAAATGTGACACTATCGTGAGAGATCTTAGCAACCGTCAACAACAATAACACAACAAAATGTAGTTCCATATTCAATGTTTATTTGTAGCACAGGACACGTGAATACGTGGATATTTCCCAAAGCACAGTTCAATAATATTTTAAGATGTAAGAATTAAGCATCTAAGTCGGTCGTTCCGAGTGAGTAGTTTTGTAGTGTATTACTACGCAGTGTGATCAGGTTACTATCAGTTCCCACGTGCTGAGATTCTATGATGAACACCTGTGTTATGCATTTATGAATGTAATTTTTGTCAATGGGTCTAAGCATACAGAATGTAAATATATTACAATATCATCAGTAATAGGACTCATCAAAATTTTGAAAAAAAATATTCAGAAATTGCCCGATTTTTTTTACAGATTCACTGATGGCCTTTCTAGCCAAACAAAATGGTAAATTGTAAATATCATTCAACTGAATTGAAATTAAACTATGATGATGATAACATTTGTATTCCTGGCAAATTACATATTATCAAATTCGCCTTACTGACTTTGGCTAAAGGGAATGTCCTATTGGATCTTTCAGTACTGTGCATGTATTCACCTTAATGAGTGCTCATTAGAGCACTAAAACAAAATTTAAAGAGGGACACTTATTAGAATGATAAAACATGAGTTATGAAAGAAAAAGTTATGCAACGTAACCATTGTTGTCACCAAAATTAAAAGTGAAGGACATTATAAACAGTTAAATGTTTCATCAGCTTCATGGCATGGGCTGTCTAGCTGTTTGTTCACCTGACATAAATCTCTATTTTAAAGTGTAAATGTATACAAATTATGAATCTTTGATCAGGCACAGCCAGGTCTTTAAATTTCAATTCCTCTCGAAAAAGTGGAAGGGATGCACATGCTTACAAGGGAAGGGCACTTAAATACATGTAATTAAGGCGAAGACTAGGGAGGCTTTTATTGTCATTTATACTTTATCACAGAAGTGAGACCATATTTCTCAAAGTGTAGTACATACTAATCTAGACATATACAGTATAGTAAATTAGTACATAAGACATTGTCTCAGAAAATTTACAGAACAAGTCAAGCTGCATTTAACTTGCTACCCAGAGATTTGCTGGATTCTCTCATGCAGAATGTGCTTTAGTTTATGACTTTACCTTAACAAAACATTGCTTCACATTAGAAATGTCTAGGGGCATACAAATGAACAAGTTGAAATACAATCAAAATTTATTGCCAGTCTGGAAGAAATATTATCAGATCATTTGTCAAAAAACATCTTCTCAATTTCAAAATTGATCAATGTAAACAATGGGCAGGAGATAGAAGCCACATACCTCGTATGTTACTTAGGTATGATTCTGTGACATACAACATATCATTATCTCGAGTACCAAGTGTTCATTTTCACGATGATCCTGATAGCAGGTATTACCCTGCCCCGAGCATAGTCAGCTTCCCACCTGTACACATACAATAGGTCTGATGCATTAAACCTGAGGAAAACGTAGCAGAAGTTTGTTCTATATCTACAGTCTATCTATTCGTTGTGAATCCCCCAATTTAAGGTTATAATAGTACACATGTTTGATTATAAAGAAACATTAGCCGATGTTTCTCGCTGACCTTACAGCCATGTTGTTGATCCTGGTAAGCTAAAGTCTTACAGTTTTATTGTAACCTTGTACCTAGGGCTGAGATTTATGCCTTGTTTGTTTTCAGGAAAGTCAGAGTGCAGGCAATTTAAGAGGAAAACACTTACAGATTGTTGTAGTGGAGTCTGGCTAGTGTGCTTATAACATGCAGGGGGCATTGTGTTGATGGAACAGCCACACACAGGTCTGGGGCCCCACAGTGGGGAAACTTATTTCAGTGAGGCCACACAGGTCTGTAGTGTGCAGCTACAGTAACTAAAAACTATGCAGGGAGTTGGTTAATAGAATATTTCTGTATATTGAAAGCATGGGAAAGAAACACATTAATGTCCAAGTCTGAAGTTTGTTTGCAGAGTTTAACTTCAAGGAAGCTTATAATCTCGAGGATGCAATAAATATAACATATTTTTATCCTATATAGGATAATGATTTTGTTTGTCCCACACCTTAAAGGAATTTTCAGTCACATCAGATTACTTATTTAATATTTTAATTGGCATTGGTAGAAAGGTTCCTGTAGCACAACCGGTTAAGTTAACAACCATGGCAAGTTAAGAACCACTGAGGAGCTCGAGTTATCCATGGAATCACCAATGGTTAAAACCGAGGACACAAATCACAGCTTACTAATCATTATATAGTATTGGGAGAATCAAAGATAACACCTACGGTTAAAATCAGAGACAAGACCACTAAGTTAAAATGACATTGGATCTGAGCTTTAAGTTATATTAAAATGACATTGGACCTGAGCTTTACGTTAAAATGACATTGGATCTGTCACAGCTTTAAGTTAAAATGACATTGGATCTGAGCTTTACGTTAAAATGAAATCGGACCTGAGCTTTAAGTTAAAATGACATTGGACCTGAGCTTTACGTTAAACTGAAATATCATGTAAGGATGTACAGTTTCCAAATTCTAAATCCATCAACATCTTGAGGTTGGTAACTTGATATTATTCATGTTAAAAATTATGGAAATTAAGACATATTAAACCAAAATAAAAAAGAATTAACAAAAGCTAGGACTATAAATTATACATAAAAAATAGGAAATGTCAAAATATTTTCCTGTATGAATTATGTTAAGTGTCGTAACAAAATGGAATCTGGCCTAAGATTAAACGGTCAGCCTACATGTAAAACATCACAGCATAGACACACATATATCTTAGGTCAGCCGGCATGTAAATCATCACAGCATAGACACACATATATCTTAGGACAGCCTGCATGTAAAACATCACAGTATAGACACACATATATCTTAGGTCAACCTGCATGTAAATCATCACAGTATAGACACACATATATCTTAGGTCAACCTGCATGTAAATCATCACAGTATAGACACACATATATCTTATGTCAGCCTGCATGTAAAACATCACAGCATAGACACCCATATATCTTAGGTCAGCCTGCATGTAAAACATCACAGCCCTAAGACACACATATATCTTAGGTCAGCCTGCATGTGAAACATCACAGTATAGACACACATATATCTTAGGTCAACCTGCATGTAAATCATCACAGTATAGACACACATATATCTTAGGTCAACCTGCATGTAAATCATCACAGTATAGACACACATATATCTTAGGTCAACCTGCATGTAAATCATCACAGTATAGACACACATATATCTTATGTCAGCCTGCATGTAAAACATCACAGCATAGACACACAAATATCTTAGGTCAGCCTGCATGTAAATCATCACAGTATAGACACCCATATATCTTAGGTCAGCCTGCATGTAAAACATCGCAGCATAGACACACAGATATCTTAAGTCAGCCTTTATGTAAAACATCACAGCATAGACACATATATATCTTAGGTCAGCCTGCATGTAAAACATCACAGCACTAAGACACACATACATCTTAGGTCAGCCTTCATGTAAATCATCACAGCATAGACACACATATATCTTAAGGCAGCCTGCATGTAAATCATCACAGCATAGACACACATATATCTTAGGTCAGCCTGCATGGGAATCATCACAGTATAGCCACACATATATCTTAGGTCAGCCTGCATGTAAACCATCACAGTATAGACACACATATATCTTAGGTCAACCTGCATGTAAATCATCACAGTATAGACACACATATATCTTATGTCAGCCTGCATGTAAAACATCACAGCATAGACACACATAGATCTTAGGTCAGCCTGCATGTAAAACATCACAGTATAGACACACATATATCTTAGGTCAACCTGCATGTAAATCATCACAGTATAGACACACATATATCTTATGTCAGCCTGCATGTAAAACATCACAGCATAGACACCCATATATCTTAGGTCAGCCTGCATGTAAAACATCACAGCACTAAGACACACATACATCTTAGGTCAGCCTTCATGTAAATCATCACAGCATAGACACACATATATCTTAGGACAGCCTGCATGTAAAACATCACAGTATAGACACACATATATCTTAGGTCAACCTGCATGTAAATCATCACAGTATAGACACACATATATCTTAGGTCAACCTGCATGTAAATCATCACAGTATAGACACACATATATCTTAGGTCAGTCTGCATGTAAATCATCACAGCATAGACAGACATATATCTTAGGTCAGCCTGCATGTAAAACATCACAGCATAGACACACAGATATCTTAAGTCAGCCTTCATGTAAAACATCACAGCATAGACACATATATATCTTAGGTCAGCCTGCATGTAAAACATCACAGCACTAAGACACACAGATATCTTAGGTCAGCCTGCATCTAAAACATCACAGCATACACACACATATATATCTTAGCACAGCAATCGGATTTCACATATACAGAAAAAATGCGTCAGGTTTAGTAAATATCATGCATGTAAATCATCACAGTATAGACACACATATATCTTAGGTAAGCCTGCATGTAAATCATCACGGCATAGACACACAGATATCTTAAGTCAGCCTTCATGTAAAACATCCCAGCATAGACACATATATATCTTACATGTAAATCATCACAGCATAGACACACAGATATCTTAGGTCAGCCTGCATGTAAAACATCACAGCATAGACACACATATATATCTTAGCACAGCAATGGGATTTCACATATACAGAAAAAATGCATCAGGTTTAGTAAATATCATGAGAGCTTAACAGCAGACCAGCATTCTGTTCTGAAGCTGGCACTGTGGCTATATATAGTAGGGTAATTTATATTCTAAATGCCTGAAGGACTACAATCCTGTCATAATGGTTTATTTGTTACTGCATAGGGATCAATATTGCATTTAGAAGATTGATATTATGGCAGTTGATCAGTTTAAAAATGAATTAATTTGTTTTCATATAATTTTCATAGATAGTTTTTATCCAGTATTTAATGGACTCCAATGTAATGTAAAGAGCCGGTAGCTAACTGTGTCAGTACACGGGTGTGTATGGGTAATATATAGTTGTCTAAATCAGAAACCATTGTAAAGGTGTCCCGATCCTCACAGTTAATACGATCACACTGCAAGTCTCATGCATGGAGTATATCTTAAGCTTAACTGTTATCAAATCTGATAAAATCCTTTTCAATCAGATTATATATGATTCCTGGAGTTCAATATCTTGGTTCTCCATCATATCCTTCGTCCCTTTTCTTCCTCCGTCTGTATTCTTCCGTCCCGAATCTTTTCCTGTTTCTGCTGGAACTCTGCCCCCTATATGTCATTGTGATCTCTTCTGATTTTCAGAAAATAATGTTATCAAAATAGTGTACTCAGCAGTGACATCATGTTTCAAAATATAGACCTCAATAGAGGACATGAATACAAGCACTCTAGACAGAAAAGGAAGCTACATTGGTCTTGTAACGGACAAATTGGTGGAATTTAAATTCAATCAACTTAATGCGATTTTGATTGTGTATGCAGCAGAATTGACCTTGTTTGTACAGATAATCACACTAAGATAGTACATTATAAACAACTGGTAGTGTGTGTGTAATCTGATTTAAGTCTCTGTAATTACACTGTTTTAATTGATAACTGTAGAAAGACTAATTGAATGCTGACTCTGTCTAAAAGTTTTGCCTTGACATTGTTTGAATTCTTGCTGAATTTTTATTTAAATACCTCTATTATGTTGTAAACTAATTAAGGTTGAACTAAAATCAGATTAGCTGGAGATGCCTCCATCAGACGGTCATCAAGTATACAATATTAGGGGGAGATATCTGATCATGTCCACAATCCTCAAAGTCGTTGTAGCTGAAATTTTCAGAGAAAGTGCTTTTCTCCTCCCTAATCAACTTCAGTAACCCAGGTGGACTTATAGACAATGGTTGGGGTGTTACTTTACGTACCCTGTTGAGTGAAGCATGACACTACCGACGCAAAAACTGAACACCAATACCATTACCCATCCTGCACACTTTCAGACATTCTTGTGGAGGTATTAGCCAGGTGGCTTTGGATCAGTAATACCAGCAAGGCACGTCAGATTGTATGAGTTGTTTATTTATGTATTGAAAGTGTCCGAGGTTACTTTTTCTAGCTAGATATAGTGGGTGATGGGTCTGGCTTAACATACCGTAACGTAATATTATCAAATGCTGTGTAGTATAATTACATATACACTGACTATATACTTTTACAACTGGTCTCTTTGTTAATTTGATGTTGACATCATTTAGATAAGTCAATGTGCATGCACTTTCAGATAATGTTAACAAATTGTGAATATGAATGGCAAATATCACTGTCAGTAATATTACTTGAATTCTGAATTAGTTACTAACCTTTTACAATGAAGCTCACCAAAAAAACTTGATTGTCGATGGAAAAATTCAAATTTTTATGGATTTCTGAATAAAATATATTTTGATGAGAAAGTCAGATTAAAAATCTACCTGGAATTATGTTTTCTATGATAAAATATCTGTGTTGTCCATATAATTTTTGAGTGCCATTTTAGTAATATTGATATTTTGGTCCACCTGTGTACTGGTATCTGGGATGAAACACAGATACTTGATCAAGCAAGGAATTCAAATAGATTTGAAATTTTTGGGTTGTCAGTGGGCAAAACTAATATGACAGTTCATACCAATGGTCTTTACGTAAATGTTAAGACTTGGAGGCATAAAAATGTACAGCATGTTTTCATATCTCAGGACTGTTCCAGACCATGTTGAAATTGGCTGAAGTCTGGAACACATTTGTCAGCATTTTATCAGCATTATCTGTGACTATCAGATCAATTTATACTTTAATATTCTACATTTGGCTGAGGAGTTGACAGGGTACTGCCTTCTGAAAAGAAAATTACCACACTAGTTTGATAAATCTGTGTGCAGAGAATTTATATTGTGGGTGTCACTGTTCTGACTGTCAGACTTAGTGTAGGGGCACGCAAGTGACAGAACATGCCAGATTGGGCCCAAATACAAGTCAGAGAGGGACATAAACATTACAGATAATAAAACATAACATGTATGTTTGAGCCAGAGATAATTCTTTAGATGATTGTTACAAATCTTTAACTTTATGAGATGTTGTTTGGCTTTTAATTTTCACAATTCAAGCTAACAAGGCTCTGTCACATACCCTGATTTTTAGCTTTCATTGAATGCTGTGGTAATGTGATTGTCAACTTACAGTTCATTGATTAATATGTCATCTATAGCTTTACAGCATTTGGACACTAAATTATGTCTCCTAAGCGTATCAGTGCATCAAAATCCAAAGATGTCTAGTTCAGTACTTAATTTAGTTCTTTCTTACTGTTCATTATCTGTTAGAATGTACATTAAAATACAGTATGTTGTTGTACATATTTGTTTATCCTTCCTAGGTAAGATTTATCATGAAATAGAACTGTTGAAGGAGAAAGCTGAACACCCTGCTGTTGGCCATTATAATTTTCTATTTCACATTATTTTTTATGATTTACTAGTTGACAAAATATAAATGATTTTTTTTCCTGTTTTCTTTTAATCTATGATGTTTTCCTGTCAGTTTCCGGATATAAAGAACATTTCTCTGACACAACTTTGCTGTAGACTTGTCCACTGCAAGTTGGTTTATCAGGTCAAGTTGGAAAGTTTTGTTGGTTCTTTCATTATATATCATATCAAGTATTTGTGTGTTCAGCATCTCTTGTGCCTGTTTATGTGATGCTGCTGTATGACATCGTTGACTGGATGGCTCTGATTCATCCTATGTGTAACCAGAGTACACTCACAGTAGCTACAGGCCCGGATCATCAGTGTTCATTTAAATAGGTATTAGTGTATACCGCACTGTTCTGGGCAGGTACAATTATAATTATATTTAATATCAATTATAACATGTCACCATCATATAGTTACATATATGTGTATATTATATGATTCAAGCTTTGGACAGTTACAGGATAACTGTTAAGTTTTCCTACCATGCAAAAATCACAGCTGTGTTTAGATCTGATTTTTGTGTCCAATTTTCATTTTATGATACTCTGGTTTTAAATCAAATTAAATTTGAGTGTTTATAATCCTTTACCACTTGTGTAATTTAAGCATCCATTGTGGTGCTAACATTACAGGTGAATGTCCTTCGTGGAGGAGAAAAAGATAAATAATAAATAAGCTTTATAGTCGAGGAATATTCTTTTCACAAATCAAAATGATGGCGGGTGTTAATCAACCCATTGATTAGCACTCAAATGTTTAACACCATACCACTAGATCTGCTGGTAAATAGACGGCGTAGGAGTTGATAAACAGGGCGAATTGTGGTAGGAATTAAAGTTTCCCAGGCTCAAATTGACTATTGACATTAAGAATGAAACTTGAGACTAAACTAACACAATCCATATCATTTGACCTGTGGCAATATTTGATTTCCATTTTAAACACCGGTGTGAAATCATAATTAAATGTCTTGGCAGGTCATATTGTGCTAATATTGTTTTTATACTTAAAGATATTAGTATTTTCATTTTGAATGATTTGTTATGTTTACTGGGGATTGGCAGAGCTTGAACACTCAATTAAATTCTGTGTCTGATGATATTGAGCCAATATCACGCAATATAAACATTTTCATTTTATAATTGTTGCACAAAAGTTGTTTTGCCTTAGGGATACAAATTTCTCTTAATATTATTTTAATTTTCATGAAATCTAAATTCCTTACTGCAAGCAAGTACAATCCTGGCAAAGCCTCAGAAATGTTAAATCGCTGGAATATTTGGTAAAATTTTCTCAAATTAGATTCATTATAAAAGAAGATAATTTTGTGAGGATAGTCTTACCAAATAAACATGAAATTTTATTTTTGCCATGAATTGTTTTTTGTTAAAACCTGAAACAAAATCTTTGGAATATTTAAGGGGCCTTATACATACATGTAGTTACCCTGCAATATGCTGGAATGAAGTACCAATATGTTTGTTTAATTTATTGACGTCAATTGATAATATTTCAAGCTCACAGGGGTCAAATGTGTAAAAAAATATTTCAATGATTTCTTCTGAATAACCAATTAAAGAGCTAGTCTTGGATATTGATGTCTGGCATGTTGTTTTCTGTAGAAAAAAATGTAATTGTTCAAATGAATGACCTTGACCCACTCTATATTATTTTTTTTTAACAACTTTTGATTAATATTCAAGAGGCTTAGAGTCAATATGTAGTTGGCCATGCTGGAATGAAGTTCTATCAAGTTTGTTCAAAATAAAGGCCTTGACCATCTTTCACTGTGAAATGAAAAAAATAAGTTTAGATATTTCAACAAAGATTCCATGGTGCTTTGTAACAAAATTTCCTGCCAAAGATCCCTAAGGTGTAGAGTAATGGTAGTCTGTTTGTAAATAATTCATGTGACCCACTTTGAAGGTCAAAGATGTAAGATGAATGACAA
This sequence comes from Mizuhopecten yessoensis, assembly GCF_002113885.1. Classification (NCBI taxonomy): domain Eukaryota; kingdom Metazoa; phylum Mollusca; class Bivalvia; order Pectinida; family Pectinidae; genus Mizuhopecten; species Mizuhopecten yessoensis. The sequence goes on along the minus strand of NW_018408864.1, from coordinate 1,613,673 downwards.
TTGAGAACATGCAGGCCCATTGGGGTCCTTCTTAAAAAAGCTTTGATAATTAAACCACATATTCATCGCAAGAGCTAAAGTTTGTTCAATTATAAAAGTTCATAACATTCAAAAAAATTCATTTGTAATCGTTTGTTGATATACAATATCAGAATATGTACATACAATTTGATAGCTAACATTTATAAGATAAGACGTATGGTTACGACCATTTAACAATTCCATACACAAAAAAACTATAAAAGAAGATTTAGTATTTAATTGTAAAAGAACTAGTGCTAGGTATGAAGGGTAGTGTTTGTGCTGTATACCGTGTCATATTACAGGTGTTGTAATCACCTTTGTCAATACTGTAATACCCAACAATAACAGCTCCAGGAAGTTCACACCAAAATAAAAACTGTTGTTACAGTGTAAGTCAGGAATGTGTGAGATATAAAGATTTGTCAAGTGTGGGTCTGTAGCCTAGCTGGCTCCTACCTGTTAACACTACCTTTCTTACAACTTAATTATACTGCACAATAAAGATGTACTGTTTTCCTGTAATCACTGTATTTTTTTTTTTTTTGGTTGATTCAAGAGGAGAATTTAATCTTCAGTCAATATTATTCTCAGAGATAATTTCTATCAGTATTGATCGAAATAGCATCATTTACATGAAATTCAAGTATTCAGGAGAATAAAATGTCAAGCATAATCTGTGAAATATAATGTCAGGCGAAACACAGTGATTGACAGGAAAGGATAGAAATATCAGTCTTACTAGATTTATTAAAATGCTACATTTAGAAGGTGTAAAAATTCCTGAAACAAAGATTTTTTTCATCACCTACATGTAGTTTCCTGGGTGTAGATTATTCATGCACATCATGAAATTCTGCTAAATTCTTAAGAGAAAATGCATGGAAATTGTCCATTTAGTATTACTGTAATTATTACATGGAATTCCATGAAATTTTGTGGACATATTTTCTGGATATCAATATATATAGACAACATAATTGGAAGTCTATTGATTGTCCACAAAAATCCACCGACAAATTGTCCCTGAACATTCCCATAATGTCCCTGAACATTCCCATAATGTCCTTGAACATTCCCATAATGTCCTTGAACATTTATAATTATAATGACAATATCTGTTGAAATCTTCACACCACAAGGAGATCTAGCTATCAGAGAAATCAAGTTTATTATTATACAGTCGATACTTTCATTACTTTGATATATTTACTTAACTTTGATATTTTACTCCGCAGGTATAAATGCTGAGCTGTACTATGTCCGGAATGGCATCATCAATGACTATGCTTTGTCGTTTGAGCTTCTTATACAACCCAACATAGACAAAATCTACTTCACATGGCAAAGTATTCGTCAACAGGTAAATCTTACCGCAGCTTTGTCTCTGTCCTTCTATCTGTGTCTCTCTGTCCATCTGTGTCTCTGTCCTTCTGTGTCTCTGTCCTTCGATCTGTGTCTGTCTATCCATCTGTGTCTCTGTCCTTCTCTGTGTCTTTGTCCTTCTGTGTCTCTATCCTTCTGTGTCTCTGTTCTTCTGTGTCTCTCTGTCCATCTGTGTCTCTGTTCTTCTGTGTCTCTCTATCCATCTGTGTCTCTGTCCTTCTCTGTGTCTTTGTCCTTCTGTGTCTCTGTCCTTCTGTGTCTCTGTTCTTCTGTGTCTCTCTGTCCGTCTGTGTCTCTGTCCTTCTGTGTCTGTCTATCCATCTGTGTCTTTGTCCTTCTGTGTCTCTGTCCTTCTGTGTCTCTGTCCTTCTGTGTCTCTGTTCTTCTGTGTCTCTCTGTCCTTCTGTGTCTCCATCCTCCTTCTGTGTCTCTGTCCTTCTGTGTCTCTCTGTCCATCTGTGTCTGTCTATCCATCTGTGTCTCTGTCCTTCTCTATGTCTTTTTCCTTCTTTGTCTCTGTCCTTCTGTGTCTCTGTTCTTTTGTGTCTGTCTGTCCATCTGTGTCTCTGTCCTTCTCTGTGGTTTTGTCCTTCTGTGTCTTTGTCCTTCTGTGTCTCTGATTTTCTGTGTCTCTGTGTCTCTCTGTCCTTCTCTGTCCTTCTCTGTGTCTGTCTATCCATCTGTGTCTCTGTCCTTCTGTGTCTCTGTCTTTCTGTGTCTCTGTTCTTCTGTGTCTCTGTCCTTCTTCTGTGTCTCTGTCCTTCTGTGTCTCTGTTCTTCTGTGTCTCTTCTTCTGTGTCTGTCTCTGTCCTTTTCTGTGTCTGTCTATCCATCTGTGTCTCTGTCCTTCTGTGTCTCTGTCTTTCTGTGTCTCTGTTCTTCTGTGTCTCTGTCCTCCTTCTGTGTCTCTCTGTCCATCTGTGTCTCTGTCCTTCTCTATGTCTTTGTCCTTCTTTGTCTCTGTCCTTCTGTGTCTCTGTTCTTCTGTGTCTGTCTGTCCATCTGTGTCTCTGTCCTTCTCTGTGTCTTTGTCCTTCTGTGTCTTTGTCCTTCTGTGTCTCTGATTTTCTGTGTCTCTGTGTCTCTCTGTCCTTCTCTGTCCTTCTCTGTGTCTGTCTATCCATCTGTGTCTCTGTTCTTTTCTGTGTCTCTGTTCTTCTGTGTCTCTGTCCTTCTTCTGTGTCTCTCTGTCCATCTGTGTCTCTGTCCTTTTCTGTGTCTGTCTATCGATCTGTGTCTCTGTCCTTCTGTGTCTCTGTCTTTCTGTGTCTCTGTTCTTCTGTGTCTCTGTCCTCCTTCTGTGTCTCTGTCCTTCTGTGTCTCTCTGTCCATCTGTGTCTCTGTCCTTCTCAAGAAGTACCAATCCATCTGTGTTTCTGTCCTTCTCTGTGTCTTTGTCCTTCTGTGTCTCTGTTCTTCTGTGTCTTTCTGTCCGTCTGTGTCTGTGTCTGTCTATTCATCTGTGTCTCTGTCCTTCTGTTTCTCTGTTCTCCTTCTGTGACATTTCTGTCCTTCTGTGTCTCTGTCATTCTGTGTCTCTGTTCTTCTGTGTCTCTGTCCTTCTGTGTCTGTCTGTTCTTCTGTGTCTCTGTCCTTCTGTGTCTGTCAGCTGTCCATCTGTCTTTTATGTATGTATATGTATATTCAGTCAGCAGAACATGGAATCCCTGAACCCCAATTATTGACATTTTCATTGAGTTTAATCTTGCCAGTTGATCAAGTCCCCCATTAATATACAGAGGTATCTTGCTTTAATATTGTGTGACTTGCTATCTTAATGACTTACTTTCTGTACTGTAATTAGTAGCATTTATATATATATGAATGACAGGAAATTGTCTTATTCAACGAAAACAAGTCTGTATTTTTAGCCCATCATCATCTGATGGTGGGCTTTTCAAATCACCCTGCGTCCGTGGTCCGTGGTCGGTCCGTCCGTCTTCCGTCCGTCCGTCGTCCGTCCTTAAACAATTCTTGTTATTGCTATTTCTCAAGAAGTACCAGAGGGATCTTTCTGAAATTTTATATGTAGGTTCCCCTTGGCCCTAAGCTGTGCAGGGCATTTTTTAGACTAATCGGATAAATAACATGGCCGACAGGCAGCCATCTTTGATTTTGATATTGAAAGTTTGTTATCGCTATTTCTTGGGAAGTATCAAAGGGATCTTTCTCAAATTTCATATGTAGGTTCCCCTTGGTCCTTAGCTGTACAGGGCAATTTTAGAGACTGATCGGATAAACAACATGGCCAACAGGCAGCCATCTTGGATTTTGAATGTGAAAGTTTGTTATCGCTATTTCTCGGGAAGTACCAGAGGGATCTTTCTCAAATTTTATATGTAGTTTGATCCCTCGTTGTGTATGTTATATTTTGAGACTGATCATAAAAACAAAATGGATTAAAAGAAGAACTAAACAGATCTTTCTCATATTGCATTGATCTATTCTATTTCTTTCACATTAAGTACTGTACTAGTAAATATGTGAAATGACAAACTCACTTTGAAGGTTGGCTTTCATACACATCAGTATTAAGTTTAGATCAAAAGTTACCTCAAGGTGTATTTACTGTTAACATGACTCGATTAAACAGATTAGAGGAAAGAAACTGACAAAGAACTAATGAAGATGGTACAAAGGTGGGCGCCAAGATCCCTCTGGGATCTCTTGTTCATTTACATGTCTTTACTTATCCTTCCACATTTCTTCTTGTTGAGATGTCGTTCCACTTGTTCTTTTAACAAATAACCACTTATCTTGTATTTCAGATAATGTTTTACAGTTTAAAGACCAATACCTCCAATCCGAGGGCAATGCTGCCACCTGTGGCTAACATCACTAGCGAGGGAAAAGTCCCTAGTACCCTGTCTGGTGAGTAGCACAGTACAGAGGGGGGTAAGAGAGGGAGGTCGGGGGGGGGCAAAGTCCCTAGTACCCTGTCTGGTGAGTAACACAGTACAGAGGGGGGTAAGAGAGAGAGAGGTCG
>NW_018408864.1:1575780-1606763 GCF_002113885.1 Mizuhopecten yessoensis | reverse complement strand
AAGAGAGAGAGGGAGATGGGGGTGGGGGGAACAAAGTCCCTAATACCCTGTCTGGTGAGTAACACAGCACAGAGGGGTGTAAGAGACAGAGGGAGATGGGATGGGGGTGGGGGGAACAAAGTCCCTATAATACCCTGTCTGGTGATGATGAGTATAACACAGTACAGAGCGGGGTAAGAGAGAGAGAGGGAGATGGGGGGGGGGGGAACAAAGTCCCTAATACCCTGTCTGGTGAGTGGTGAGTAACACAGCACAGAGCGGGGTAAGAGAGAGAGAGAGGGAGATGGCGGTGGGGGGAACAAAGTCCCTAATACCCTGTCTGGTGAGTAACACAGCACAGAGCGGGGTAAGAGAGAGAGGGAGATGGAGATGGGGGTGGGGGAACAAAGTCCCTAATACCCTGTCTGGTGAGTAACACAGCACAGAGCGGGGGAAGAGAGAGAGGGAGATGGAGATGGGGGTGGGGACACAAAGTCCCTTATACCCTGTCTGGTGAGTAACACAGCACAGAGCGGGGTAAGAGAGAGAGGGAGATGGAGATGGGGGTGACCGAACAAAGTCCCTAATACTCTGTCTGGTGAGTAACACAGCACCGAGTGGGGTAAGAGAGAGAGAGGGAGATGGAGATGGGGGTGGGGGCACAAAGTCCCTTATACCCTGTCTGGTGAGTAACACAGCGCAGAGCGGGGTAAGAGAGAGAGGGAGATGGAGATGGGGGTGACCGAACAAAGTCCCTAATACTCTGTCTGGTGAGTAACACAGCACCGAGCGGGGTAAGAGAGAGAGAGGGAGATGGAGATGGGGGTGGGGGCACAAAGTCCCCAGTTCCCAGTGCCTTGTGAGTCATGTAACAGAAGGACTAGGAGAGACAAAGGAGGTAATGTTACCATCTTTTGTCAGGTGAGGAACATTACTGAAACATGGCTATAATGAACCACAACTGATAAATCTTATGTTTTTGTGAAAACTTCCAAATAAGTCCACAAAATGTCTTTTGACACAATAACTGTATTTTCAAGACCCATGACCTGAAATTGCATTTCTGTAAAAGTAGTTAAGATGTCTGACATTCTACTACCACAAGCCCTCCACCTCTGGGTCGCAGGTTCAGGGCCTACGTGGGGCAGTTGCCATGTACTGACCGTAGGTCAGTGGTTTTTCTCCGGGAACTTCAGCTTTCCTCCACCACCAAAACCTGGCACGTCCTTAAATAACCATGGCTGTTAATGGGACGTAAAACACAAACAAACCAAACCAAACTGTAAAAGAAACTGTGTGTTGGTTACAACTTGAATAGGGGATATAATTGACAGTGTCCTCAGTGTTAATTAAGTTGCATGTATAATTGCAGTGTTCCATGTGAAGGTTCCGTGTACAGGGCGACTCAACAGGGAGGTCCACTTCGTCATTCAGATGGAGGTCAGCATCTTCTCGGTCGTCAACAAAACCGTCATTAACATCCGACGCAAGAAAAACTGCCAAATAGGTACGTCTGCTTATACTGCTCATTAACTATATAATCACAGCCACATACATGTCACCCTGGTAAAATACTAGCCGCTTCCTACCGTCTCGGCTAGGGAGAATTTCTCTTTAGCTCATTTGGTAGAGCGTAAGACTAGTAAGCCAGAGGTCCCGGGTTCGACTCCTAGTGGAGGCATTGAAAAATAATGACCTCTGTTACATTGGCGCCCACGTAGGGACCCGGGTAATATTGACAAAAATACTCAACGATACTTGCAAAGGAATCTCTATGACCCCTGAAAAACTCGGGACGAGTTCTTTCTTAAAGGGGGAGTATGTCACCCTGGTAAAATACTAGCCGCTTCCTACCGTCTCGGCTAGGGAGAATTTCTCTTTAGCTCATTCGGTAGAGCGTAAGACTAGTAAGCCAGAGGTCCCGGGTTCGACTCCTATTGGAGGCATTGAAAAATAATGACCTCTGTTACCTACAGCTCCTAACTTCTTAATTCCTTAAGAAGTTGTTATTTACAGAAATTCACTAATTATTCCCACAGGGTTAGAATCGTACATCTTATTTTCCATGCAGGATAATGATCATTCTTCAAGTTGTTAATCTATCTATTTGGAGTAATTTGAAAATACCAATGAAAAAAATTCAGAAAGGAAGTTCATAGGCTGTTGATAGCATAAGGATTCTGTAAAAGTAAAATAAGGTGATAAATGACACATTCATATCTGAATAGCCTTGGATTCGATAATTTTGTGAAGAGAACCCATCCTAGAGATGTATACATGTATAAGGGTGTTATGTTAAAAGTGAATAGATCTACTCATAATTATTACAGTAACTTTTCTATTTTAACATACTGAATTGTGTATTTAAAGAGACTGTACATATTTTATTTACGTAACGTATCTGTACATGTATTGGTCGCCATCCTGACCAGTCTTGTCTCCTAACAGACACAGCGTAAAGGTTGATTGTACCAGGTACATGTGATATAGTAGGTGTCGCCATTCTATCTCAAAGCTGTTACATATGTAGTCTAAATTTAGTTAGATTGTAAGCTGCAGAGTACAGCATTCTGAGACATTTGTAGAACTACCAAATTTCTAATTACGTCTCTGTGTAAAATACCAGAGGTGAAAATTGCCTGTATGGGAAATGTCATTTCAGTGATTGGTCAGCATAAGTCTGGAGCGTTAATGTCAGGGACATGTCGTGCTCATATCAGGATACATGTTTTGTCTCCTACTATATACACTCTAAATCTCCCACTGTGCTCCCTATCTTTCGTTTTCTCCCGATCTCCCATGGTGTTTGAAATTGCCTGGGATATTGGGTAAAGATAAGGCAAACCCAGGAACCCAACAACCAATGGCAAGCAAAGTGACTTTGTGAATAACTGAAATATTGACTTGAGTCCATGTTTTATTAACATTAAATAGTGTAACAGGAGAGGAAAATGCTGGGCTGGACCAGGAGTCAAACCTCAGGGTCCACAGTATTCTAAACAGATGATCTAACCAATTGAGTTACCTGGTCGCAGGTGATCGACCCAGACCAGTTCCTCTATACAACAGCACCAAAATTCTTGGAAGTCATTTGGTTTTGAATTTATCAAATTGATAACTGTGGATATATCTTCTAGCCTTATGGTATGACTAGTACTATTATACTTAGACATTCATCATGCACTCTGTACTATATCGGCTGGTATGATGCTAGGTATGATGACACTGTTGTAAATGTGATAAAATAGAGTGACTTTTTGTCCTTGATAAAATCATTATCTTATCAATATCTGTGAAATGTACAAGATATCATTATGTTAACTTTAAAAGATATTGCTTGTTAGAAGTATCCGATATTAAGTTAACTTTGATTAATTTGGGTGAATGATGAGGACATGAGTTCAACTTCTGTGTTGATGGGCGTGGGTTGGACATCTGTCGCGGGTCAGTTTTGTTGACAGAAGTTTAACTTTTGTGGGCATGTTTGTGGGTTTTGGTTCGATGACTGTTTTTGTGAAGAGTCAGTCGGTGTATCATCTCTCCATTAATTCTTAAAATAATTGGTTTGATGTTGTTTATCTTGGTGAAAGGTTTACATGTCTGATTCCAACTTCATGTCAAAATGTATAAAAGCGGAAAGATTTTTTTGGTTTAAAATGATGTTAGTCAGTGCATTTCAAGAAATACCCTGGACCATTGCCACTGTTGTAAAAAACCTGTTTCTATGTCCTGTAACGGTTTACGTCCTGTAACGGTTTACGTCTTGTAACGGTTTATGTCCCTGTAACGGTTTACGTCCTGTAACGGTTTACGTCCTGTCCTGTAACGGTTTACGTCCTGTAACGGTTTATGTCCTGTAACGGTTTACGTCCTGTAACGGTTTACGTCCTGTCCTGTAACGGTTTACGTCCTGTATCGGTTTACGTCCTGTCCTGTAACGGTTTACGTCCTGTAACGGTTTACGTCCCTGTAACGATTTACGTGTCCCTGTCAGCTTTTACTGTCATGTGACAGCAGTGGTTAACATTTATCAGCAATAATGAATTTGTAAGATTTATAACAAATGTTAAATATGATCATCTTCCCTGATCTAGATCTGTTCAAAGTTTGTTCCAGTGTTAAAAATGAATCAACAGACATTTTAACAAGAATTTTACAAATCTATAATAGCATGTGTTCACCGTATGGGATATCTTTCAGAAATGTGTTTTAGTTCAATTTTTTGAAAAAGTCCAGATTTTGAAACAAACAAAAAAAATGAAAAATCCATGCACCTCGGGGTAAAAGTCTGGTGTTATCTGTGGTTTACAGTCACTTCTCCAACATGTGTGTGTGATCTGCGGCTGACTGTTTACAGCATAGTTAACATCAATACTTGGTGTGGACATTTTTTCAAAAATGTCTTCAGCAGTTTTTTGTGCAATTTATCTTTAGATGGTGATATCAAATACCAGTCACATGTTTTACGGTTAAAAACTCAACATCAATAGAAAACTGACAGGATGAAAGATTTACATAACACCAGCTGGGTAAAGCTGACCATACTTGATGAGGTGAAAGTCGGACAGCTACAGTTACCAGGGGAGATGTCTGGGAGATGTACATATGTAAACTTTGTTTAATTCATTTTATGTACTTTTAAATGTTTTACTGATCATATTTGATCCAAATCAACTTCACACACCTAACCATGATAGAGTTTGTTTTTGAGAGACAGATTCATGGAAAATGAAAGTTGGCTGGGTTGGGTATTGGGGATTTACCTCCTGTTACACATGTTAACTGTCTCACGGCTGAATAGAAATCTTGAATCTTGAGTTTATATCTTCAAACATATGTTAGTACGCATTGAAATTTGGAAGAAATTTTGAAAACAAGCTTTGCAGTATGGATAAATAATTGTCACATTCTCATTGTATTTAAATACAAGTAGTTAAATGAAATTTGCATTTAATCAGTAAAACTGTTTAGGTAGAAGGTATAGACTTTGTGTCTGAATGTCATGTTAACTCATTTTGACCAGAATGAGACAAAAAAAGTCTGGATTTGTTTCCTGTATCTGTATGGTACAGGGAGAATAAGATCTGTCCCAGACACGCTGATGTTTTATTAGCTACAGGCAAACATTATCTACAATCGGATCATGAGGGTCAATTGTTTTTCTGACTTTTGCTGGTTTCAACAGGTCTCCGGTGTTGAAATACACAAATTCTTGAATACAGAATTACTTTGTGTACTTCTGGTGATTAGTGATGGATAAAGACCTCTTTATGGGTCCCCACCATAGCCCCCTAAAAGGTGCTGAGGGATGCCATTGATGAGAAATAGATAGCTCCAGGTTTGTTTTCCAGTGAAACCCAAAACTGCTTCAAAAGCACAGTTACTGCCTCAATGGTGCAGGGGTTTGAGGCATGAGGTCATAACAGATCAAAGGTCATCTCGGGTCAAACAGGTTCAGATAAACATGGATACCTCCTTGTGTATTAATGAAGTTCTCTAAACAAAACGCCCCTCTAACTGAGCATGGATTGATCTAAATGAAACATTTTGGATAAGGTTATTTTCATTCAGTGGGTTGGAAGGTATACATTATTTGGATTGATTTACCTGCTTTGAAATTATAATACATTACTGTGGTTTTACATGCAAACAGGTGCAGGGGGCAGGAACGCAGGTTCACCTGGTTTTTGTGTCACTGAGAAACTGTATATCTGTGTTGATACACAACACCATAGGACCAGATATCGACTCAATCAAGCAAGTTTCCTCACAATTGTATTTGTAAAAGTATCATGTTTTCATTAAGTTGATTTTAAGGATAACATATGAGCGAGAGTTAATCAGTTGACTGGTACTGAGCCCTGGGAGACTTAACAACTGTCCTACCGTACTTTGTTATTGTGTTCATTCACAAATCTCTTTTCAGTAATATCATAGTATAAGTCCCTGTACTTCTCAATGTAATTTGTATTTGATATAACAGATATCTTGGGTATGATGACTGCTTAAAGACTTTTCTATACTTTTACGAAATATACAGCTAGGAAAACTGTTAGTGAAAGTGTATATGACAAAAAAACCACACAAAATATGTCACATTAAGGAGCTCATTGACTGATAATGTTATACTCAATGTTATGACACAAACAACACCACTTTCTGTTAAAGAGCTTGTGGCAGGAAACAAGTACATAACACTTGATAGTTGCATGATAGAAAGCATGAAAGATGATAGTAAAGGTTAATGACAAACTCACTGTTACTTTTCGTGAGCTCTTTAAGAAAAAGTCTTCTGTTATTTGTTCTTTTTCTTAAAGAGCTTATGAAAAGTAACAGTGTTAAACTTTCTGTTGAGGAGGTCATGAAAAGTAACAGTGTTAAACTTTCTATTGAGGAGGTCATGAAATGTAACAGTGTTAAACTTTCTATTGAGGAGGTCACGAAATGTAACAGTGTTAAACTTTATATTGAGGAGGTCATGGAAAGTAACAGCGTTAAACTTTATATTGAGGAGATCATAAAAAATAAGTGTTAAACTTTATATTGAGGAGGTCATGGAAAGTAACAGTGTTAAACTTTATATTGAGGAGGTCATAAAAAGTAACAGTGTTAAACTTTATATTGAGGAGGTCATGAAAAATAAGTGTTAAACTTTATATTGAGGAGGTCATGAAAAGTAACCGTGTTAAACTTTCTATTGAGGAGGTCATGAAAAGTAACAGTGTTAAACTTTCTATTGAGGAGGGTATGGAGAGTAACAGTGTTTAGCTTTATATTGAGGAGGTCATAAAGAGTAACAGCGTTTAACTTTATATTGAGGAGGTCATAAAAAGTAACAGTGTTAAACTTTATATTGAGGAAGTCATGAAAAGTAACAGTGTTAAACTTTATATTGAGGAGGTCATAAAAAGTAACAGTGTTAAACTTTCTATTGAGGAGGGTATGGAGAGTAACAGTGTTTAGCTTTATATTGAGGAGGTCATAAAGAGTAACAGAGTTTAACTTTATATTGAGGAGGTCATAAAGAGTAACAGTGTTTAAGTGTATATTGAGGAGGTCATAAAAAGTAACAGTGTTTAACTTTACATTGAGGAGGTCATGGAGAGTAACAGTGTTTAACTTTATATTGAGGAGGTCATAAAAAGTAACAGTGTTTAACTTTATATTGAGGAGGTCTTGGAAAGTAACAGTGTTTAACTTTATATTGAGGAGGGCATAAAAAGTAACAGTGTTTAACTTTATATTGAGGAGGTCTTGGAAAGTAACAGTGTTTAACTTTATATTGAGGAGGGCATAAAAAGTAACAGTGTTTAACTTTATATTGAGGAGGGCATAAAAAGTAACAGTGTTTAACTTTATATTGAGGAGGTCATGAAAAGTAACAGTGTTAAACTTTCTATTGAGGAGGGTATGGAGAGTAACAGTGTTTAGCTTTATATTGAGGAGGTCATAAAGAGTAACAGCGTTTAACTTTATATTGAGAAGGTCATAAAATGTAACAGTGTTTAACTTTATATTGAGGAGGGCATAAAAAGTAACAGTGTTTAACTTTATATTGAGGAGGGCATAAAAAGTAACAGTGTTTAACTTTATATTGAGGAGGGCATAAAAAGTAACAGTGTTTAACTTTATATTGAGGAGGGCATAAAAAGTAACAGTGTTTAACTTTATATTGAGGAGGTCATAAAAAGTAACAGTGTTAAACTTTATATTGAGGAAGTCATGAAAAGTAACAGTGTTAAACTTTATATTGAGGAAGTCATGAAAAGTAACAGTGTTAAACTTTATATTGAGGAAGTCATGAAAAGTAACAGTGTTAAACTTTATATTGAGGAGATCATAAAAAATAAGTGTTAAACTTTATATTGACGAGGTCATGGAAAGTAACAGTGTTAAACTTTATATTGAGGAAGTCATGAAAAGTAACAGTGTTAAACTTTATATTGAGGAAGTCATGAAAAGTAACAGTGTTAAACTTTATATTGAGGAGCTCATAAAAAATAAGTGTTAAACTTTATATTGAGGAGGTCATAAAAAGTAACAGTGTTAAACTTTATATTGAGGAGATCATAAAAAATAAGTGTTAAACTTTATATTGACGAGGTCATGGAAAGTAACAGTGTTAAACTTTCTATTGAGGAGGGTATGGAGAGTAACAGTGTTTAGCTTTATATTGAGGAGGTCATAAAGAGTAACAGTGTTTAAGTGTATATTGAGGAGGTCATAAAAAGTAACAGTGTTTAACTTTATATTGAGGAGGGCATAAAAAGTAACAGTGTTTAACTTTATATTGAGGAGGGCATAAAAAGTAACAGTGTTTAACTTTATATTGAGGAGGTCAGAAAGAGTAACAGTGTTTAACTTTATATTGAGGAGGTCAGAAAGAGTAACAGTGTTTAACTTTATATTGAGGAGGGCATAAAAAGTAACAGTGTTTAACTTTATATTGAGGAGGTCTTGGAAAGTAACAGTGTTTAACTTTATATTGAGGAGGGCATAAAAAGTAACAGTGTTTAACTTTATATTGAGGAGGTCTTGGAAAGTAACAGTGTTTAACTTTATATTGAGGAGGGCATAAAAAGTAACAGTGTTTAACTTTATATTGAGGAGGTCTTGGAAAGTAACAGTGTTTAACTTTATATTGAGGAGGTCATAAAAAGTAACAGTGTTAAACTTTCTATTGAGGAGGTCATGAAAAGTAACAGTGTTAAACTTTATATTGAGGAGGTCATGGAGAGTAACAGTGTTTAACTTTATATCGAGGAGGTCTTGGAAAGTAACAATGTTATACTTTATTTTGTGAGCTCATGACAGACAATAACATAACATTTTATATTAAAAGGCTCATGCTTAAAGTAACGTACTAATAAGGAACGTATGAAAAAAATGCACTTTTGATATCAATTAATAGTGTTTATCTTTTATTGAATGTAATTCAAAAAGTATCAAGCTATCCAGATCATGTCATCACTGGAGATATAAGGTTACAAATTGTATCTTACAGGCATAAACAGGTTAGCAAAGCAGTTAAGGAAGACTTTATTTTCAGATTGAAATTTCAAATCATCAAAAAGATTAATTTTGATCACTTAAAGTATAAGGTAACAAAAATGTGAATATACTTGTAGATGTAGTAGTGTATCTGATTAAACTGGCTTGATAAGGTTCATTATCACATGTAGATAAAGTGTAGATACTGCTATATCAAATCCTTCAGATCTTTGTATATAGCAATTTCTAATGGCTTTCAAATATTTTTTTTCACACCTTATGAAACTAATTTCAGACAGGGTCAAAAAAGCAAGTACAAATCGCAACATAATTGTAGCATAATTTTCTTTGCATGTTGAGAAAAAAGTGGTAATTTAAAACGCCACTCAGAAGAAAAAGGTTGTAATTTTCAGCTACATACATATTTATTAAAATGCAGGTTTTCAAAATGTTGTCAGTTTTATAAATTATACAGAGAAGTGATATTTAATTAGATATTGTATAGACCTGATAACAGTGTCTTTTACATGTAGGTTTGTGACTGAAATAGAGCTGTTACTCTTACTAAGAGGTTGAAAGCAAAATGGAAAATATTCTAAAATAAAAGAAAATTGAGAAGTTTGTAAACCAGACTTTTTAGAAAATTTGAGGCCATGTACTGAAAGCTTATCACCATGTTGAGACTTGGGTGAGTGGCAGAGGCGTATATACAGGGTACCTGTTGTGTGGAGATAGAAAGCTGCACTCACAGTTGCTGAGGCTGGAGGAAGGTATTTGACGAATGATAATCAAATTAGCTGTTTGTGATAAAAGAAATAACTTTGTCAAAATAGGTGATGTATCACTTCTCTACTGCACGGTTTCTACAGCCAAATCTTCTCTCGGTAGATAGTAGGTACATTCTTGTACATTGTGAGATTAGCAACCACCAATTGCCGGCGGCAGACACAAATGTTTTACTGTTACACAGCACAGTTTTAAAGAAATGTTGGAATATTAAACATTAACTCATGGCATTGTTTTATTTTGTAAAAGATAAAAAAAGAGGTACGGTATGTGTTAACAAAATTTTATAAATAAAACATTTTGACTTCAATGTGGGGAAAAATCTTTTTGCTTAAAATGATTTTCAATATTTTATAATGTTGAATTGTACCACACCTTGAAATAATTGCTGGGATGATACAATATTTACATCCATAGCAGACAGAACAATTGATCTGCCCCATTCTAGACTCAATTTTCTGCTACCAGACACCTGGTCCAGGTTTGCAGACATCCCTGATCTATATGGCATGAACTCTTTAATTTGTGGACTTCCTATATTGCAAGACAATTTGGGCGGTATACCTTATATACAAATTATAGCAATACATGTCATAGAATGTGGACAGATTTTCAAAAAACTATAATTCTGAGCAAATGACGTGTATCTAGGATTAAACATTCTGGATATGATGTATAAAATGTACCATTTATACAGTCCTTTTAAATTATATACAGACACGTGCACTCCGAGAGCTACAGAAGATTGATTTCTCACATGTTTTAATTTTAATGTAGTGAGACACCATCTGTACTGATTTTTCACTATCTTGGAAACAGAGTTGGGGGTTTTAGAATTGAGGAAATGGCTGTGTTGTGCAATTGTCTTAAATATTATATTTTTGTGTGAATAACATTGAAATCCTTTGTTTACCTGTCTACATATATGATATTAATATTTTTCTCATTATGAACAACAAACTTTTACATTACTATTATAGTTGTGATTTGAGATCTTTTGGATAAAATTAATTAAAAACAGAACACTAGTATTTCCCATGAGGAATATTTGGGGCTAAAATTGGACCAAAACAAAACTCCACTGAAATGTATGTATGGTTGTATAATTTCATTTGCCTGCTTTGGTTTGACATTCTTGCTAATAAAACAAAGGGAGTTAATTTTTTTGGTAGCTTGGAAGTCTTTGAACTTCTCCCCCATGGCACCATGGGAAGTTGAATTGTGGTAACTGTGTACAGTTGTGGCAATTCACAGGTAGAAACGGGGGGCAAACTGTCAGCCTAAATTTATGAGGAATGTTTGTTTCCGGCAGAAAAAAGATGAAATAATTGATTTCTCAAGTTCTTGTATAATGTGCAAAAACTTTTCCAGTACCAGGGAAAGGAAGAGTTTTAATTTCTCATTAAGTTTCTCTGTTATCTTGGTGAGGTTTTTACTGACGCTATACTTAGACAAATGATCCTCCTTTACTTGGGAGTCTAGTGTTTGGGGCTACACTCCAATACATATACATGCTCAGGGGAATTAGTGTAATTGATGAAATGGACATCTTCATTTTACAAATTACCTGTCCAATTTGTACGTGCTCTGCTGATTTGGGCTATGATTTGGTTACCTTGACTTTGTTAAAGTGTTATTTTGTTCTCTTTTAACTTTTTCTCTCCTTTCCCTTTTAGAAGTGTAATCAGAGCTATGGGAGTTTGGTATAGATGTACGTACAGGCTCATCTAATGTATATCATTTGTTACTTCAGTTTTTATCCAGATCACTCATGGACTTTTAAAATGACATCTTGATGTTTTAAAGCACGTCCTCATTGAGATTGAAATGAGCTTCAAGTTTACTGTACTTGTGTGGATAAAACAGTGTAGGGCAGCTGTTATATATAAATGTATCTATAACTACAAACTAATTACTGTACATTTATATGAGGAGGTCATTACATCTAATTTAGGCCAATATACTATATTACCTGTTGTATGTTGCAGCTCATGCATTCAAGGCAGTATATGCTCTGTTCTTAATTACCTGGTCAGTGTTTCAGTTTATTTGTGGCAGTATATACTATGTTTACCTGGTCAGTGTTTCAGTTTATTTGTGGCAGTATATACTATGTCTACCTGGTCAGTGTTACAGTTGATTTGTGGCAGTATATACTATGTCTACCTGGCCAGTGTTTCAGTTGATTTGTGGCAGTATATACTCTGTTTACCTGGTCAGTGTTTCAGTTGATTTGGGGCAGTATATATACTGTTTACCTGGTCAGTGTTACAGTTGATTTGTGGCAGTATATACTCTGTTTACCTGGTCAGTGTTTCAGTTGATTTGGGGCAGTATATATACTGTTTACCTGGTCAGTGTTTCAGTTGATTTGTGGCAGTATATACTCTGTTTACCTGGTCAGTGTTTCAGTTGATTTGTGGCAGTATATACTCTGTTTACCTGGTCAGTGTTACAGTTGATTTGTGGCAGTATATACTCTGTTTACCTGGTCAGTGTTACAGTTGATTTGTGGCAGTATATACTATGTTTACCTGGTCAGTGTTTCAGTTGATTTGTGGCAGTATATACTATGTTTACCTGGTCAGTGTTTCAGTTGATTTGTGGCAGTATATACTATGTTTACCTGGTCAGTGTTTCAGTTGATTTGTGGCAGTATATACTATGTTTACCTGGACAGTGTTTCAGTTGATTTGTGGCAGTATATACTATGTTTACCTGGTCAGTGTTTCAGTTGATTTGTGGCAGTATATACTATGTTTACCTGGACAGTGTTTCAGTTGATTTGTGGCAGTATATACTATGTTTACCTGGTCAGTGTTTCAGTTGATTTGTGGCAGTATATACTATGTTTACCTGGACAGTGTTTCAGTTGATTTGTGGCAGTATATACTATGTTTACCTGGTCAGTGTTTCAGTTGATTTGGGGCAGTATATACTCTGATTACCTGGTCAGTGTTACAGCTGATTTGGGACTGTATATACTGTGTTTACCTGGTCAGTGTTACAGCTGATGTTTACCTGGTCAGTGATACAGCTGATTTGGAACAGTATATACTCTGCTTACCTGGTCAGTGTTACAGCTTATTTGGAGCGCAGTATATACTCTGTTTATCTAGTAAGTGTTAAATACAGGTGATTTAGGACTGTATATACTCTGTTTATCTAGTAAGTGTTAAATACAGGTGATTTGGGACTGAAAATATCATCTGTGTTTGCCTGTTGAATAGTGGCTGCCCTACCCTGAAAATTGTGTGTGTTTTGTCTGAAGATATGAAAGATGCCTTTTTAAAGGGTGTTGGTTAGTCATGGATAAGTCAGAAGGTGGAAGTGGAAATGTTTAGAAGCCATTGTAACTATATGGATCTGTTTCTGCTTAATCCTGGTCATTTTTTTTAAACGGGGGAAAAAAGGAAGGAATTATCACCACCCAGACTGTAATACAATGTGCTACGATTGCTGTTCCTGATGGGGATTATCCAACACTGCAGTAATTATCCTGCCAATATAAATCAGGTCCAGTCACAAAAACCTATCAACGTGTCAACCCTACAGTCTGATTGGTCGATTTAGTGTCACAGACGACCATTGACCTAATTAATGGTGACATGTCACCATGGAAACGATAAACAATGAAGCAGTGAATCAGCCTTGATTCCCCGACCAGGTGTGGGGATAGTGAGATGTTATCAGCAGGGAATTATGTAAGGATAAACCCTTAAGGGATCACCGTGTCAGTCATCAACACCGCTAATTGGCACCTTTTTATTTATTTATTTTCCTTGGCAGATTTATTGGCTTATTAACAGCTATGATATATATAAACAGGATTATAAACAGCTACAAAATGTTCGACTGAAGTGTTGAAGTCCTGTTTATAAAAGAGACAATGTTGAAAAGACACGATTTAATTTAGATCCCTCTACAATTAGCCGACATAAAACAAACTGATTTATTGTTGGTTTCATCAAATGCATGTGGGGTAATCACCAATAAGGATATTTATAATCTTTGCTGATAGTGACAACCAGTGCCACACAGCGGTTATTGATGTAATAAATACCCTCAATAATCCATGTAGGGTACTTTAACAGCATTTTCATGCAACAGTATTTAGTGTAATGATGACCTTATTTAAAAAATGTCTTGAAATTGGGAGGTGACATTGATAGATATGTATTTTATGGACTAAATGTGACACATGAGACTGCAAATAATTGTAGACAGGACATTATTTGATAGACAGAGGTGATATTTGTAGACAGGTACATTATTTGGTAGACAGAGGTGATATGTGTAGACTGGTACATTATTTGGTAGACAGAGGTGATATTTGTAGACAGGTACATTATTTGTTAGACAGAGGTGATATTTGTAGACAGGGACATTATTTGGTAGACAGAGGTGATATTTGTAGACAGGTACATTATTTGGTAGACAGAGGTGATATTTGTAGACAGGTTCATTATTGAGTAGACAGAGGTGATATTTGTAGACAGGTACATTTTTGAGTAGACAAAGGTGATATTTGTAGACAGGTACATTATTTGGTAGACAAAGGTGATATTTGTAGACAGGTACATTATTGAGTAGACAGAGGTGATATTTGTAGACAGGGACATTATTTGGTAGGCAGAGGTGATATTTGTAGACAGGTACATTATTGAGTAGACAGAGGTGATATTTGTAGACAGGAACATTATTTGGTAGACAGAGGTGATATTTGTAGAAAGGGACATTATTGGGTAGACAAAGGTGATATTTGTAGACTGATACATTATTTGGTAGACAGAGGTGATATTTGTAGAAAGGGACATTATTGGGTAGACAAAGGTGATATTTGTAGACTGATACATTATTTAGTAGACAGAGGTGATATTTGTAGACAGGTACATTTTTGAGTAGACAAAGGGGATATTTGTAGACAGGTACATTATTTGGTAGACAGAGGAGATATTTGTAGACAGGGACATTTTTGAGTAGACAAAGGTGATATTTGTAGACAGGGACATTATTTGGGAGACAAAGGTGATATTTGTAGACTGATACATTATTTGGTAGACAGAGGGGATATTTGTAGACAGGTACATTTTTGAGTAGACAAAGGTGATATTTGTAGACAGGTACATTATTTGGTAGACAGAGGCGATATTTGTAGACAGGGACATTATTTGGTAGACAAAGGGGATATTTGTAGACTGATACATTATTTGGTAGACAGAGGGGATATTTGTAGACAGGTACATTATTTGGTAGACAGAGGTGATATTTGTAGACAGGGACATTATTTGGTAGACAAAGGTGATATTTGTAGACTGATACATTATTTGGTAGACAGAGGTGATATTTGTAGACAGGTACATAGGTACAAGAAGAAGGTCACCTATGACCTCACTGTGACCTATACTTCCTGACATAAATATACTGTTTGTGAAATATAGAAATCATTACCGGAGGGGGACTATGGATTGCCTTGCAATACTTTACCTTGTTAAAAGTGATTTGCGGTCAAATTTTATGCAAGGTTGGAAAAAGACAATTGAAAGAAGCCTGCCATGCCATGCAACAATTTCCCAGTATACAGTATTACATTGCTATTGAAATCATTTCAATGCTTTGCTTTTGTTTTCCAGATTCATCAATATCAAGGCCATTTCTCCATGACCAGCCGTTAGGTGTCTATCCATTTACCTCACTGCCTCCCACCAAAAATACCACAGTCCATCAGGTGTCTCCCCCAGGTATAGTCTCTCCACCACGTATAATACATAGTTAACATCCAGTTATAAAAAACCCCACATGAATCTAAACACAACAAAACTGAATACATTCATAGTAGACTAAGAATATGTACATGTATGTACAGTAGATGATTTCTGATAATAAAATATTATAATAAGCTAGGAATATAGAGTGCATATATTTTATAAAATAATGTTGACGAAAGAAATAATTATAGATAATCAGATAATTCTTAGACTGTTGAAAAACAAGAAAAATCACATCATGATATCAATTTGATAACTAAAATTAACCTTATGTTGCAGAACCGGCCGGGGCTCATACCATGTCAACCCATATTTTCTACATTGCTGTTGGGTGTGCTTGTGCTGTGATACTCCTGATCGCTCTGGCTGTGGCAGTGTACTATCTCAACACACAGAAAAATAACAACCGCGGGTACACAGACCGAATCAAATACTAGTAAGTTACACTAGAGATAGGTTCAATAATTAATTATAAGTTACACTTTCGACATCCTCATCTATAATCTAATTAGAAAAAGGCAGTTGATGAAACATTAGAAACATATTACTTTTGGTGTAAATAAATTCAAATAATAACTAAATTTCATTAAATGATATTTAAAAGCAAACAGTCATCCCTTTTCCCTGCAATACAAATGGAGTTATCTAACTTTTAATGTACTTTATGAGTTATCTCCCTTATGATGTACAACAGAGACCACAATTGATTTGAGTTTTTCTGAAGTCTTTCATTTTAGCTTAAACCTTGAAATCAACATTTTTATAAAATATTTTTTGTCAATTACAACCTATATGTATATATGTCACTGAAAAACTCAGATGTTTTGACTTGAAACGTTTTTTCGACAGTCATCTGTTTCTGCATCCTCAATACTCCAGGGGTTACAGTACTCTCACCTATATTCTCTACACCCCTGGAATATGTCATGACAAAATCGAAGGCTCAGTGTGCACCACCTTGTGGATGAGACGAGGAAACTTGTTTGATCCTTTGATGTACACCAAACAAATTATGTCGGTCGGGTAACAGTAAAATTGACTGCCTTTAAAGTCGGGTGTCACTCCTCATTAATCTTCAAAGGACAGGTATCAGACTAACGATTGGTCAGGTTCTAGGTACGGGCCTTCAATTTCGCTATGACATATTCCTGGGGTGCAGAGAGCAAAGGTGAGTGTAACCCCTGGATTATCGAGGATGCTGTCTCTGAAGGTTTTCAAATGTACTGATGTCTTCCTGTAATTCCTTTTCACCAAGCAAATCTGCAGACCTACTTTTATTCATAAAACTCCTTTCTTGCGCAGTGAAGAGATCTTTTCTTTTTTCAGTGATAATACCAGTAGTTCACAGGCACTGACCAAACAACAGAGCCAGTCATTCTTACGGGTGGAGACACCTGTCGACATCAGTATCAAGGGATCAGGTAAAACTACGTACATGTACTTGAATTGTCACTGCATTCTTGTATGGAGATCATTGTATAAATGTTGTATTAGGAGACTGTAAATTAATGGGTTATATAACATCTGGACTTATGAAGAATGAAGAAAATATTATTTATGGGTCTGTTGAGCAAGTTATAATTTATTGTATGTGGAATTTGATCAGTAGTAATGTGGAATACAGATCTAGAAGTGATATATGAAGCTAGCAAAAAAGACCAATTAAACTAAAATATCTACAAAAGAACTTCCTTTTCAATATAGCTAATCCTTAAGCTGAAAAAAACACGAAAAAATCCCTACATAATGATTGAGCTGTGATTTAAGTGCATGGCTCCATATAATACTTCCTTCACAAATAAACAGGACTTTTGTGTGATTTCAGTGAGAAATTGTTCTGTACTTGGACCTTCACCTATACCAGAGTTGTCTCCTCCTGACCCTAAAGAAATGTTAAAGGAAATTGCAATCAGTAGAAAAAGAATTTCTTTAGCGGAAATGTTATTAGAAGGTAAGTGAGGAAACTCTGGCACAAATCTTGTATATTGTTGTACTCTTTGGGAAAGTAACAGATAATTTAATGCTCAAACCTTGAAAATGTGCAGCATGGAATATTATAAAAACAGTGAATTGAATTAATCTGATTCTTGTTTGATGACAGTGTATCTTATTTGTTGTGATTTTTTTGATCTTTTTTAAGGCACATTTGGAAAAATCTACCAAGGCACATTACTCAGTGAGGAAGATACCACTTTTGGGGCTGACCAAGAAATTATAGTTAAAACTGTCACAGGTAACTTCTATATTACATCGCACAAGGGTTTGAAAACAATCTGATTTTATATATCGTTCCTGTGACATCAAGTAATTGTGCCTCTCTAAGGTTATGACTGCATGATCACGTTGGCCATTATAACGGTTACCTAGCTGCACTAGGCTATTTCTCTCTATGAGGTGACCAATAGAATCCATCACTCTTGTGTAATATGGGAAGGGAAATCTCTTCAAGAAGGTAAGAATTTTGAAGTTTAGCACAAGAATTTGCTGAGTGCTAAACTTCAATACTTCATCCTGAGAGTCATGTTTTCTCTGTCAATATCACACAGGAAGGATTGATGACTTTTCTCCCACACTATCCCACCATTATCTTAAGTTGTAATAGTGAACTGAATGCACGACACCATCATCAAGATTGCATAAAATGTTTGAGAAACTGATGACATGACCCTGGTTACACAGCTAAAACTGATGACACTACCCTGGTTACACAGCATAAACTGATGACATGACCCTGGTTACACTGTATAAACTGAAGACAGAACCCTGGTTACACAGCATAAGCTGATGACATGACCCTGGTTACACTGTATAAACTGATAACATTACCCTGGTTACACTGTATAAACTGATGACATGACCCTGGTTACACAGCATAAACTGATGACATGGCCCTGATTACACTGTATAAACTGATGACATGACCCTGGTTACACTGTATAAACTGATGACATAACCCCGGTTACACTGTAAACAAACTGATGACATAACCCTGGTGATGGCATGACCCTAATTACACTGTATAAACTGACGACATGACCCTGGTTACACAGCATAAACTGATGGCATGACCCTAAATACACTGTATAAACTGATGACATGACCCTGGTTACACTGCATAAACTGATGACATGACCCTGGTTACACTTCATTAACTTATGACATAACCATGGTTACACTGCATAAACTGATCACATGAGCCTGATTACACAGCATAAACTGATGACATGGCCCTGGTTACACTGGATAAACTGATGACATAACCCTGGTTACACAGCATTAAGTGATAATGTGATTGAGACGATTTCAGAACAATAGCACTTGTGAGCTGTCTTTCCTAATTAGATAGAGACAGTTTTATCTTTTTCTAAGCAAATATAATGAATGCATTTTGTACCTGTAAAGTTTGAGAGAAAAGATCTTCTCCTGCAGTGACAGGAGACACCTATAAAAGGTAGGAGATTGAGATGTCACAAGATGTTTTGCTCAGTAGATTTGAGTTATCTCCCTTTGGGTTAACATATTTCATTCATGATGGTGTGTATGAATGGGATAGAACAACAGGCTATGCCTATATCAGTTCTCTCCTGCATGCCTTTGAGTTATCTCCCTTTGGGTTTACAGATCAGGCAAGATCAGACCAGGTGCATTTATTCCTCACCGAGAGCTGTATGATGAAGGGTCTCGTTCACCAAAACATTTACCCTATCATCGGGGCCTGTGTGGAGGACCAGTGTTGTCCCTATATTATTTATCCAAATATTACAGAAGGCAACCTTAAAAAGTTTTTACAGAAGTGTGGGGTATCTGATACAGGCTCTCACTGTGTAAGTATTGATTATAACTACTGTTCACCCTCCACCCTGTCTATTGTCACCTTCTATTGTTCTCTTCACACTGAAAATTCTGTAAACAATCAGGGATATATACAAATTGTCAAACAGCTTACTTATCAAAGTCAGATATCAAGCTTTTGTTTTATTTGATTTATTTTAGCACAAAATTATAACATTAGGTAGAATATCAGTGAACATTGATGAAATAACTATTTACAAAATAATACTGGACATTGTGACAAATAGACTCGGCACTCATTGGAAAAAATAAACTTGGAAAAAATAATATTTAGTCTTTTTAAAATGTTTTTTACCAAAAGTTTTATTTTTTATTTCAGACGTTATCTACACAACAACTTGTGTATCTAGCGATACAGATAGTGAGAGGTATACAGTTCCTACACAGAAAAAAGATCATACACAAAGACATAGCCACAAGGAACTGTGTGTAAGTCACTAGTGCAGTCAAATGTGCTTAACCTATTCACCCCTAAAGTCACATTTAAACCTTACCAAATCAAAGTTTAGTTAAACATGTAGACAACATGTAAACAAACAGCCTTAAGCATTTCTTTTCTCTTACCCGTCTTTTTTCATCAGTTATAAATATTGAATAAATTGAGTTAACTCACTGTCCCTGCCAGGTGATTTGCTCATGAGTTAAGAGATTGAGAGTGGAAATCCTTCGTAAAGTCCTTGCTATTTTTATAACTGACAATATCATTGGGTTGGATATCTCTTATCTTCCACACACAAAGTTTCCAACTGAAAAATCATTTGTGATCTCCGACAAAGGATTTTATTTTACTGAAAGGAAATGTGCACTACAGAGAATAAAGAATTTTGCTTCTGCAAAAAAAGGGAATGCATGCTAAAGATAAATTCAGACTGATCTTTTTGTGTTGGCAGCATAGACAACGACCTGGTTTTAAAGATAACAGACAACGCCCTTTCACGGGATCTGTTTTCGGGAGATTACAATTGTCTCGGTGACAATGAGAACCGACCAATTAAATGGTTATCTATCGAAGCTCTGATAGAAAGACGATTTTCTACAGGCAGTGATGTGGTGAGTAAATATAAAGGATGATACAGGATGTGGACAAGCGCTACTATAAACAGATAAATATATTGTAAATATCTTATTGATACGAGATCATCTATTAATAAACAATATTTGCTTGATAGAAAGTGCACAAGTGTATGCTGGCATTGGTTTCATCTGACAAAGATATTGAATCACAGTTATGGCCGACTTTGTCAGGTTTAAACAAATCATCAGTCAGGTCATATCAAGTTATAGAGTGAGGACATACATTCAGTTATATATCACAGGTATGCTGATATTTCTATCTTAACTTAGCAGATATCAGTAATAATAACTAGATGTTAGAAGACGCACAAATTACTGAAATACCCTCTGAACCTGAACGGATAATTTGGGCAACACATCATGAAATGGTCTGCTTTCTTCAATGTTTTAAGCTTTAATAACGGATAGTTGAAGCTTTAATCAGAGTTTAGGGAAATGAAAGTTTTTATTTTGGAGTATGTAGATGTACAGAATCGTTTAATGTAAACTGTAATTTTATCATGAATCATAGCTTGTATGTAGGAATACATCGGTGAAATGTTACGTTGCAGTGGTCGTTTGGCGTGACTTTGTGGGAGTTGATGACTGTTGGTCAGCAGCCTTACGCTGACATTGATCCGTTTGAGATGGCGGCCTACCTTCGTGAGGGTTACAGAATAGCTCAGCCAATCAACTGCCCTGATGAGCTGTAAGTCTGGTACAATACGGTCTAAATAATCTGAAATGTTACTACCATGTTTTATGCTGTCAATCAGTTGCCCTGATGAGATTTAAGTCTGGCTCAAGACGGCTTAAATAATCTGAAATGTTACTTCATCATTTTATACACTTAAACCTGTATTTACCAACCTCGCAGGGGACCAGACAATTGGACTAGCTATATATTGTATACGACTGTGTTAAAATCAGGTGTCCTTAATGTCAGGTGTTCTCCTTTAAAGGTTTCTCTCAGGTTGGACCGAAAGTGACTGTTGATATTCATTGCATTATTATTGGAGGCACGGTAGTCTAGCTGTTGGACGCCGGGCTCGTGACCAAATGGTTGCGGGTTTGAGTCACGTCATGGCACTGTGTTGTATCTTTGAACAAGATACTTTACTCGGCTTGTTCCAGTCTACTCAGCTGTAAATGAGTATGTGGTTGGGTAGTGCTAGAATTGTTGAATGCTAGCTGTGAGCGCCGAATTGGCAGCCTATTATTATTACATATTTACTGTATTACATGTTTGTAAATATGATTATAAATAGATACATACAAAAAATGTTTTGATAGTGTATCTGTTCAAAATTCATACCAGAAAAATAAATTTGAAACTTTAAAAAATAACCACAAAATTCCAAACCAGCTTTTATAAGTTGATACCCCACTGTACCGATATGTTGTGTTGTAGGTTTTCTGTGATGGCTTGCTGCTGGGCTGGAACGCCAGAAGAACGACCAAAATTCTCACAGCTCCTCATATGTTTGCAGGACTTCTACACAGCTCTAGGACAGTACATCTGATCAAATTCTCACAAATAACCAACATTTTGTCTCCAGCTGGCCAGTGCACATGTTCTCCAAAATAACTTTTTATGATTTCTTATGGCTTTTGAATATCATATGGTTGCTATGTATAAGTGAATGACTTAAAAACTGTTGTTAAATGTCGAAAATTATTTGGAAGATGTCATGTCTGAACATGAATATTTGAAAAATAATTGCTTGAAGGATTTCAATCTTCTTCTCATTTTGTTCATGGGGAGAAACTGTTCTGGATGCTGGAAATATAATCATAATGCATGTAATATTTTATACGATGAAATGTTGTGAAAAACAACTGGAAAACCTCTTGATTAAGATTCCTTTTGTGAGGAATGTGTGTACAACTTCTTCCCGACTACGGAGTAATGCCTATTCTTCACCTAATGGTGCACGTCATTGACTTAGGCCAACTTACAGCATTAAGGATTTGTCAGATAATTATCATGTTTTACTGTTGTACATGTATCTATAGCATTGTTTATTGTAGCCAAAAGTTTCCTTGGCATATTAACTTTTAACTGTACAGTTCATTGAACGGAAATATTTAATTCCAGGCATTATCTTAGAATGACAATCTGCTAAAATAGTGTACAGGGTAATTGATGTTTACCACAAAGGGGACAATTTACAGTATAGTACTACTTGTTCTACATTGCGCTAAACAGAAATTGTTCTCGCTGATACAAAAAAAGGAAGAAAAAAAAAAGAAAACTGCATGCTGTAGTCCTCCTTTTCATCAAAGTTATTTTTTATCTCCTTACATATTTGTCAGTATATTCTGGATCTCATTTTTCCTCGATCCTGACAACTAAAACAGCACATGATTCTCATGTAAAAATTAAAATTTTAATTTAAATAAAGTATACCAACAAATTTGAACTTGATAAATACAACCTCGACTAAGTCCTTAATATTGAAAACTTTACATCATTTTCAAAATGCGTCAATATTAAGTAAAGGTGGATTTTGATATAACCACAACAGTCACTGTAATTAAATTTTCGAAAAAAAATAAGAAGATACTCTTTGACTCCTAACTATCCAAAATAAGTCTTAAAATTAATAATATCACAACAAACATCCAAAAGATTTACAACATGGTCCCAGAATATCAAAAACATAAAAGAAAACATTTACCCATACAACAGAAGTTAACAGAAATGCTGCAAAGAAAGTTTTCACAGGGTGTGCAAAGCCTAAATTCAATCCAAACCATGGTTCGTCGAACTCAACAGTTCCAATCTCCAGGGGAACTCTCTTATCCTGCCCTGACATCCTTACAGAGATAGGGTTAATGTTGACTGCTTTTCTGGGCTGTTCCGACCCTAGAAAATCTTTGTTTTTCTAAATTCCTGTGGTAGCTAGTCTGGATTTCTGTGACTGACAGGTATATGATCCTTTGGACATCCCTAACACTGGACCATAGGTCCATTAAATAGCTTGATGAAGGTTGTGTGTGTTATCAATATCGATGAACCTTTTCCAACAATATCAGCACACCATTGCAGTGAGAAAAGTTAAAGAAAAGTAAGGTGAAAGTATATGTAAATAAAGCAGTTCTAAATAGTAGTATGAACAGTACAGAATAGACATAAAGTCCCAAAAATTGAGTTAATTTTCCAATTAATGAGCCTAAAAGGGAGTGTCCAAAAGTTAAACAAATATCTACACTAGTATAATAAATGAAATGAACTTCATTCGAGGCATCCCATTAATATATCAATATTTAAGTACAAATTTTACTTTATATTTTTGCAATCCAGTTTTAATTTTTAATAACAGACAGGACATTGAATACCCACAATAGTCCTAAAACTTTTTGAGGAGGTTTAGTGAAGTTAATTCTTGATTTGATTTTCCAGCTGATAACGATGAAAATTACTAAGCAAAAACTTGCTGCCCAGTATTCAACATCCTGGAAGCTTCTGTTGACATTGGAATGGATTGTCTTTTACTCTTAGTAATACTGCACAATTATGTGAGGTTTTTATGGTTGTGAAAATGTTTACACACAAAATCACAAATACAAACATATATTTTAGTGTCTAAAACTACCATATTGTTGAAGTTTAGGTTGTATGGTGATATCCCAATTTTCGTATTGTTCTGGTTGTTAAACTTTGTATAAAAGCAGGTTAACACTATATCTACTTTTCATATATAGTCTAGTAAATAGTGCAAGATCAACCTGTTGACTTAGTGTGATAGGTAAATGCATGTTATAAATTATTCAAGTTTATCCTGTGGCTGTTCTAGGTTCCTGTAATCTCAACCAATGGTTCATAATAGTAGTTTTACAATGTAATAACATAGTGTGTGATATAACAATGATTTTATTCTAATCTGTAATGAAATATTCCCCTCGTGACCTTATGTTTTAATTTCATACCGGTAAACATTTTGAAAGTCTTCCAAAATAAGGGACACACTGCTGAATGTTCAACTTTGAATTCAACGTGCATTCAGTTTTGAAATATTTTGGCTGTCACTCCAATCCTAGGAATGTCTTCAATCTTACAGTTATCTCCCCTTCGGTCACTGTGACAGTCGGCTCCCCTTACCTTTACTGTGACAGTTTTCTCCATTTACCTTTACTGCGACAGTTTTCTCCATTTGCCTTTACTGTGACAGTTTTCTCCATTTACCTTTCCTGCGACAGTTTTCTCCATTTACCTTTACTTTGACCGTTTTTTCCATTTGCCTTTACTATGACAGTTTTTTCCATTTACCTTTACTGTGACAGTTTTCTCCCTTTACCTTTACTGTGAGAGTTTTCTCCATTTACCTTTACTGTGACAGTTACTGCGACAGTTTTCTCCATTTATCTTTACTGTGACAGTTTTCTCCATTTACCTTCACTATGATAGTTTTCTCCATTTACCTTTACTATGACAGTTTTCTCCATTTACCTTTACTATGACAGTTTTCTCCTTTTACCTTTACTGTGACAGTTTTCTCCCTTTACCTTTACTGTGAGAGTTTTCTCCATTTACCTTTACTGTGACAGTTACTATGACAGTTTTCTCCATTTACCTTTACTATGACAGTTTTCTCCTTTTACCTTTACTGTGACAGTTTTCTCCATTTCCCTTTACTGCGACAGTTTTCTCCATTTACCTTCACTAAGACAGTTTTCTCCATTTACCTTTACTGCGACAGTTTTCTCCATTTGCCTTTACTGTGACAGTTTTCTCCATTTACCTTCACTATGATAGTTTTCTCCATTTACCTTTACTATGACACTTTTCTCCATTTACCTTTACTGCGACAGTTTTGTCCATTTACCTTTACTGCGACAGTTTTCTACATTTACCTTCACTATGACAGTTTTCTCCATTTACATTTACTGCGACAGTTTTCTCCATTTACCTTCACTATGACAGTTTTCTCCATTTACCTTTACTGTGACAGTTTTCTCCATTTACCTTTACTGTGAGAGTTTTCTCCATTCACCTTTACTGTGACAGTTTTCTCCCCTTACCTTTACTGTGACAGTTTTCTCCATTTACCTTTACTGCGACAGTTTTCTACATTTACCTTCACTATGACAGTTTTCTCCATTTACCTTTACTGCGACAGTTTTCTCCATTTACCTTTACTGCGACAGTTTTCTCCATTTACCTTTACTGTGACAGTTATCTCCATTTACCTTCACTATGATAGTTTTCTCCATTTACCTTTACTATGACAGTTTTCTCCATTTACCTTTACTATGACAGTTTTCTGCCCTTACCCTCACTGAAACAGTTTTCTACCCTTACCGTCACTGAAACAGTTTTCTGCCCTTACCTTCACTGAAACAGTTATCTGCCATTACCTTCACTGAAACAGTTTTCTACCCTTACTGTCACTGAAACAATGTTCTGTCCTTACCGTCACTGAAACAGTTATCTGCCCTTACCTTCACTGAAACAGTTATCTCCCCTTACCTTTACTGTGACAGTTTTCTCCATTTACCTTCACTGTGACAGTTTTCTTCCCTTAACTTCATTATGAGTTATGTCCCCCTACTTTCATCGTTGTCTCGCCTTACCTTCACTGAAGTAGTTATCTCCCCTTACCTTCTTAGATACTGTTGTCTCACTATACTTGGCAGTAACCATTTTTTTCTTCCATGGTTTGTAATAACATTAAAACAAATACACTTGTTACATTTGTGTGTTGTTCAGACAGAATTTTAGTGTCATCGAAGACTTAAAGGTTCAATTAAAATTTTATGATGGTTTGATTTTCCATGGCTCTGTATCTTTTATCATGTTGACGGGTTTCTGCAATACAACTGGGTTATCCCTTCTCTAGCTGATACAACATTCATTAAATTTCATGTTTGGTAATTAATTTGTAGTTGTGGCAGTAAGAATTAAATGACTGTATATTTCAGTAATAAATAATTTTAGTAGAAATGTGAATATTGTTTATGGGCTTGCAGGATTGAGTAATATCTGCGAATGAATCACATGATACAATCTTAGATTTGAAGTGCTGAAATAGGTTTATCATTCTGCTGTCATCCAGAGCAATACATATAAATGCACATTTATGAAAATGAAATCATGTGGGAAGGACAGTAACTGGCATTGACTATCAGTGTCAAAATATCAAAAATAACACTTTCAGGGTAGTCCCACAAACCATCAATCTTAAATTGGTAATGATAGAACCATTTAGACCGACAAATGTATATACCTGATAGGTTCATGCAGGCATAATAACCTGGTCTACCTTTTTGGATTTTGTATTCCTCTTGCCTTTGATAAAGAAAGTGGAAACTATTTTGGCAAAATAGATAACGGGTACCCTTCTTTGGCTTGGGGAATAGGAATACAAACAAGAATATGTGCCCAGGGTATCCACATTTATTCCATATAACAAATCTATTAAAATACTTCAAGTATTTGTATAACTAAATAAGAAAATGTTATCCATATTGCCAAAATATGTTCAATGTTAATATGTAGTACAATGTGTACAGTAACATTTCCCTGTGTTTCTTTTGTGTGTGAAAAGTGCCAAATATTTTTAACTCACCTGGCCCAAAGGGCCAAGTTAGCTGATGCCCTGGCGCAATGTCCGTCCTCCATCCATCTTCCGTCAACTTTTTTCCCCCCAATGCTACTAGTCCTTAATGGCTCAGTGGATTCCGACCAAATTTCACTTGGATCATCCTTTCTCAAAGGTTTATCAATTTTGTTTAAATTGAGGGTATGGATACCCCTTGGGGCAAAAGGCCAGAGCCCAAAAGGGGAAATTAAGGAATCTGTTCTGAAATCTTTCTCCTTTGATTTTAACCGATTTTGAACTAGAGAACGTGTAGGCAATGTATATATTGAGGATGTAGCCTCCACTACAGAGGGTCCAATAGGGGAAGTACAGCTAAATATTCAAAATTCTTCTCAATTCATACAAATGTAGGGATATTAACCAACTGGTATAAAGCATCCTTTGGCTAGTGGGCCTCAATGTTATATAAATGGAGTGTGTGGCCCCCAAGGTGGCAGAGGAATGGGGGTCAATAGGGGAATATAGGTATATCAATAAAACTCTATACCTCCTGAATGAAGTTAGGGATTTAATCCCCACCATTCGACCAAATACAATATGCTATGCATGAAGAGAAGAAAACCTTCATGCTGCCGGGATTGCCCTGGAGGTCCAGACCCACTCCTGGAGGCTACCTCCCTGGGCTATAACATGGGTACAGTTGAGATTCCTACCCTATAACCATAAACAAGACTGCTAGGACATGAAGAATACCTTCATGTTGTTGGTGTCCTCTTGCATAGCAGCTTGTATTCTTGTACTCATGGGACAAACTGGTACGGTATTCAGCAAGTTGATGGTTGAAAATGAAATACCAGGTGAGCTATTAAGGCCCCTGGGCCTCTTGTTATACTTGCTGGGAATGTGCTTGCATATTCCTAGTGGAACTTATGATTTTGTAATGTTTTATAAACTTGTATCAAATATTTGTACACTAAGCATTAAGTATTGTATGAATTGTCATATTGTATGATATGTTGATATCAAATATATTAACTATATAAATGAAATGTCCTTTTTGTCATAAACTTACATTATATTTAATATTTTGTAATATAAATTATCCGGCACAACATGTACAGGTTAAAACATGTGAAAACCATATGTTATTTAGAAAAAGTTGCTGAATAATATTACCTTTGTGCATTTGTTGTAAATTGTAGCTTTTATTCATGGAATATTTGCAAACCTTGCCAAATTAAAATATTATTGATACATTGTGATGTTTCAGATTACAAGAGAATATTTGAAATTGACGATGTTTAGGAATCGCACAGGACTCAAAAAGATATAGAGAGCTAGTAACTGGCCTTTTGATTCAGACATCAAAAATCTGGAAAAGCTATTTCTCAGCCACAAATATTTCTGCATTAATTCAATAAGTGTTTTAGATTTTAATGCTATATCTTCAGGACAATGTGGATCTGGATGGAAATGTAAGCATGCAGAAGTAGACATAGATAGGAGTGCAATGACTTTACATTTTCAGTTGAGATTTGTAAACGAATTCTAGACGTTTTGGACCCAAAAGCTTCAGTGCCAAAGAAAAGGATGTTTCAGCACTTTTTTTTTAAAGACGAGAAATGTAAAATAAGCAACAATCGGGACACAAAAAGCAAACAATTTACAAGATTAAACTGTTTATCAAAGTGCCGAAAATCTTATAGATATCATCCTGTACATGTACCAAAACATCCAGTCAATGCTGTCACTTATTAATACAGAAAGTTGACATCTATTGATTACATTTGAAGATGGAAAGTCCAACAATCTGGGCCTGTATTTGTGAAACTGTTCTCATGCTCAACCTCAGATGCTGTAGCCAAGTTTTCTTGATAAATATACAAAAAAATACAAAATTCAAACAAAAGCAAATCGATTATTTGGAGAAGTCTTACAGCCAAATAACATTTTCAGTGTTTCAACTTCACTTGTTTGACCATGCCACATGATATAAGCAAGTTACTAGAAAATTGGATCGAGCAAAGAAGGAAAAATGGTTAAGCATGAGAAAGGTTTTATATTACAAGCTGTGTATTGGTCTCTAGTCTAGATAATATCATGACTACTACAGCAATTTCGGTTGATCATGTTTGAACAGATCACAGTTTATTTGAACTCTCAAATTCAGCTTTCATTGAGATATTGTATGGATAAGTGGATGTTATTGAGTACAGTGATTGATTTAAATGAAAATGATGTACATGGTATATTGGTTTGATTTTATTTTTCATTCAGACAATTTAGTATGTCTGTTGGATGTCTTTTAAAGAAATCTGCAAGAACCCACCGGTCAAATGCAACGTGTTATCCCGTCTTATACACAGGGCTTGTTAATTTGACTTTGTTTAAATTAATATGTGAAAAATGTCTTCAAGAAATAAATGTCCGAGATTAAAACAAAGTGAGTATGAAATGGGATGGAAAGAGTGTTAGTGTTTTCTGAGCAGCTATGTGAATGGGGTGGAGCACCGCTCCTAGAAGGATATCTGTTATTGTGCATTGTCAGAAGAAGTAGACACACAAGTTATTCATTTTAAAACCATTTGGCAATAGACATATTTTAAAAACATTTACAATGTATAATTAATCGTAATAAGTCATATTTTCAGAATAAATTTTATGAAATAATGATTATTCTTGGTGTTGGAAATTATAAAGACAATGTGACTTCAAGAAAAAATGAAACCTTAAGCAACTGATATAAATCTAACTGTGTGTGTCTCACTGGATCTAAATATATGAACCTTTAAATAATACAAATAATAAAACTTCCTGTAAAGTGTGCTAGTGGCTAATTTCCTAAGTGATTGCGTGAAAGTACTGATTTTTTTTGAGAGTTGTTTTCCAAGGAGAAAGGAGATTAGTGAGTATGTATGAGTGCTGATTTTCTAAGAGATGAGTGACTATGCTGTAGTGCTGATTTTCTAAGAGATGAGTGACTATGCTGGAGTGCTGATTTTCTAAGAGATGTGATTATGTTAGAGTGCTGATTTTCTAAGAGATGAGTGATTATGTGGGGTACTTATTTGGTGAGTTTTTTCGGTTGTTTGATTTGCTTTTAGAATGCAAGTGCTTTAAAGATTTCTGTTTTGACTTGATTTGCCAAATTTTTATACATGTTTAATATATATATATATATATCTAGTAAATGTATGGCGTTATAAATATCTCTACATTCTTAATACAGAACTAGTATTATCGTTTTCTAGATGTACGGTCAACCTACATAATGTTTATATATAATCCCATATACATATATACGATTACTGTAATATTATACATAAGGCAGAACTCATGTGTTTTGTTTTTGTCATTTTTTTGTGTCAACTAATTTATGATTATAAATACGGAATAAAAAGTATTTGAAATATAAATAAGATGTCATTGTGTGTGTTGTAATCCTACATGTCTTCATGTTTATATCATTGAAAAGGACATATCTGAATACATGGAACGATTTACGATATAAAGGTAGGAATACTAACACTTCTAACAAGTACTCCTGTTCGCTCTCAACAAATTCAGCAAGATTGCAAACCGAGCGACTAGTATAATGTACCTATACCAACTGTACATAATGCACAAAAAAATGACGTAGCATCATTGAGGAGACTCCACTTAACTCAAATGTTTGAAGTCTGTCGCAAATATTATTCTCATAAGGAAGACGTATTGCGTGTTTCAAAAGAATTAAAACCTGAAGATATCTAAACGTGGATGATTTGGGATGCTACGTTAAGTTACTGGAGGAAGTTACGTACAGAATACAATGAAAGTCTGAAGTGTAGATGAACCATCTGGAATCTGTTATTTTCTAAAGCCAAATAAGAAAAATACAAAATACCGATGCTAAAATATATTCATACTGAAGATGGACGCTTGTTCATTAGTGATGAAGAGAATGGGATACATGCTCCTAACATTTGAACACTTACACAGTGGATCCAGAAACCTATCTGGGGGGGGG
>NW_018408864.1:1565787-1575770 GCF_002113885.1 Mizuhopecten yessoensis | reverse complement strand
GGGGGTTGTTCCAAATTTCCTGGGGGGGTTTCCATGTGGGGAAAAATTGAGGAAAATGGTGAAAATACATAATTTTTAAAGAAAATTCTCAGGGTGGGGGGTTTCCTGAAGCCCAAAAAACCCCTCTGGATCCGCCACTGCTTACACTTTGTCTTTTGTAGAAGAAGCTAGAAGAAGGTTAGATTAAATGCCAGGAAACTTGATAGAATATTTACATTATTTTCCATATCTTTGATATCTTTCAATGATTACTATATTTGAATCGGTAATCAATATGCTGTACCAACTCGAGATATATCGCCATGAGCATTACGTGGCATTTTATTGTTTAAGGGTATAGCTTTAGGTCGTTCAAAGTTTTGTGTCTTCAAAACGCTCATCCTCACAATTCCAAGGGTAAGTTACGTCACTTACGTTTTCTACATCCATGCTATATGTAATATGTTGTTCAAAAGAATTACGCGGCACCGTAACTGTAAATTGACCGTCTTTTAACCCTTTCACCACTGTGGACCACAATGGACTCATCCAGATAAATGGATGGTAGAGTCT
Source organism: Mizuhopecten yessoensis (assembly GCF_002113885.1). NCBI lineage: Eukaryota > Metazoa > Mollusca > Bivalvia > Pectinida > Pectinidae > Mizuhopecten > Mizuhopecten yessoensis. The sequence goes on along the minus strand of NW_018408864.1, from coordinate 1,575,218 downwards.
ACTCAAGTTACCTAGGGGTGAAAGGGTTAATTCGGGTGACGCTCCTCTAACTTATTAGCCTTGCAATTGGTTATTTATTTTTGTTTTATCTGAAACTAATCATTTGTTTAAGGGGTGCAGAGTAATGTATGTGAGCACATCCCCTGCCTTTTAGGGGATGGCATAATCTGGTCAAGGCAGCATTATACTCTAACGGTCATGTTATTCTGACAGCAGTATGACCAAAGGTATCCAGGAAGACACCACCGACATACGGAGATTGCACAAGTCGTTAGTTGATCATGCAGTGAGATTAATAGAATCCATCCCTAATGAGAGGTATGGATAATGTTATTCAAACCCAAGGGATAAAATATTGAGCTGGAGACCTGAGGCTTTGCCGAGGGTCTTTTGCTCAATATTTTATCCCGATTGTTTGAATAACCTTATCCTAACCTCACATCAGGGATGAATTCTATTTCTTGCTTATTACCTAAAACAGCTGCTTTTCTAGTAAAGCTGTAAACTGTCCGCACATTTCTCATTTGCATATATATGAAGCCATGATCGCAATTGTTAGTGACGTCATGACCCTGACCGACCCCAAAAACGTCATAAAATGACGTCACGAACAATAGCGTGACCCCAAAAATGTCACTATAATTCCCCCGCCAGTCTGCGCGTATAAGCGATCTAGACCCGTGGGTCGGATAGAACTTTTCAGCAACGCCGGAATTGCGGATATCTCGTTCGAGTATGCAAGAAACTGCAGTCTATTCTGTCCGGTGAGTTGCACGGGTAATTATATGATACTACAAACATAATAACTAAAAGAAATAAACAAGCTCATCAGTGTTTAATGATATATGCATGTTTATAAACAATAAATTATATCACCTTTAATTGTTATTTTTGCAAACGATATTCCAAATTTATATTTAAAACCCTATTGACATTGTCCAAGTAAAACATACTCTCATTAACACTTGAACTAAGAGTCACATTCTTATTTAAACCTTTCGTTGATGAATCCCGTAACGCTTTCTGTTAAAAACGAACTCCCAGTATAAGTGTTTTTTTAAGGGAGGGGAAGGGGGAGGGGAGTTAAATTAAAAAGAAAACCAAATTAAATAGAATGTCTGCAAACTGCACTAATATTAGTTGCTTATTTCATGATGTTATTAATTAGAAAAATATGTTAAAATAAGACATGCCGAGGGTTTACGTTATGTAAGTAAGACGGAAAAGAATCGGTAAGGGAAGCCGTCGTCTTAAAGTCGATTTAGTGATGGAATGGGTTAATGAAATGGTTATTATGGTCATCAGTGTTGTATGTTAGACTATAAATTAAGCATTAAAATGCTTAAAATGCATTACGATCACAATCACAAAGCCAAGAGATTAGAGAACCTTCCAACGGATTATAGCATGTGTCAATGGTTTATAGCATGTTTCAACGGATTATAGCATGTGTCAACGGATTATAACATTTGTCAACGGATTATAGAATGTGTCAACGGATTATAGCATGTGTCAACGGATTATAGCATGTGTCAACGGATTATAGCATGTGTCCGGGGATTATAGCATGTGCCCGGGGATCATACATGTAGCATGTGTCAACGGATTATAACATGCGTCCGGGGATCATACATGTAGCATGTGTCAGCGGATTATAGCATGTGTCAACGGATTATAGCATGTGTCGAAGTATCATGGCACTTCTCGAGGGATTGAAGCACGTGTCATGGGATAATACATGTGGTGTGGTTCCAGTATAACATATATTGTTTGTGTCAAAGGATTATAGCATATGCTAAGGGATTTAACAAGTGTAGAAATAAATCGTTAACATAAATACTACTTATTGATTACAAAATAGTTTTGGGTCAATAGCAACTTGATTAAAATTAGCATTTCCACCAATGATAAAAAAAAATCACTCAGGAAGGAGGTAAACAACTCAATAAAATATATAAGGTTAGTGTATGATATTTTGCATGACTTGGCCAAGCAACATGTGTCAGACTGATACCAAACGGTAGATAATGAAAAAGCTTTCGATTCAATTGAATGGCGATTTACTTACAAATGTTTGCAATCTTTTAAATGTGACGACTCTTTCATTGATTCAATACTTAACAAAAAACCTTACCCTAACGGTAGAAACAATGAAATGTCCCTGATACTTTGATTCACAACGTCGATGATAGTAGCAGAATCCCTAATAACATGTCTGAAATGCATATCACCTATACAACTGAAAGTAAAGATATAAAAGTGTCAAAGTAGATGGTAACAATTATCGGCTAGAACAGTATACTGATTATGTGTTCTGCTAGATCCTTGCCAAAATAAGTGTGTTTGAGAATTATTTTGAAAGAGTCGGGTCTAAAGTGTCAACTAACATGGGTTGGGAAAAATATACTGAGATGACATGTTTTGCCTCGAGCGTAAACTCATACAGAACCAATGACAATGCCAAACTTAGCAACACTATTTTTCACTAGAATTATCAGGAATGAGAGAAATAAATTATTAAGAATTGAAAACATGTTAAATATTAGAAAATAAAACAAAATAACAGGAAGAAACCTTGATGAAACAAAAACGAAAGTATAAGTCATGTTTAAATGTATTACAATAATCCTTCAATATGGAAGAAGAACTTAAAAGTGATACATGTTGAAAGTTTTATAAAATATTTAAGATATCTTTAAAGATTCTTTGGAAGAACTTTGTTTGAAGACGAAAAGGTTAGATATTCAAAAATTTGGAAAACCAAAAGAACTTAGTGGTACTACATCAGAACAACAAATGAATTCCAGACGTTATTTCAGCATGGAATGTTTCCAATTTGATACTGACGTTAGGTCAGAGTTTGTTGATAAGGATAATTATGAATCACATTGCGTCAATTTTATGATGTTCAGTTGAAGATACAATTGATCAAATTGAAAACAAAACCTGGCCACGCAGGGAAAAACATATGTGATGAAGTACTACATCACCAATTCACGGACAACAGTCAGGCTCAAAGACGAATTAGAAAATAGAAATAAGCAGCACACGAATACTATTATGGACCAACACAACCAAATTTAAAACAGGTTTATACAGTTTGAAATATTAAGGCGACAACTGACTGATAGGAGAAAGAGTGTAGCAACTTAAAATTAAATACATTTTAATATATTTTATAAACATGATCAATTTATGATAATATACAATTTCATATTGTTTTGTAGAACATTAGTGTTGGGACCATAATGTAAGCTTTTTATTGTATAGTTGAAACAATGTAAGGGTTGTTCTACAGGCAATTGTATAGTTATGCGATCAACGTCCCTATTCTTTTTATTTAATTTGATCTTTTACGAGATATTAATTAGCCATGTTAATAAAATGTTTATTCACAATCATTCGTTTAAAGCAAAGAAATTGTGTTTTGTCCATATAACGTCTTGGTAAGACATTTTCTAGAGAAGAGTTGCAAACTTGATCAGCAGACAGTAGACCATTCATACAAAGAATGTAGATCGTTTGTTTGATTGCTTGTTTATGCTTATCTTCCTCTTGACACAAGAATGTCATGGACCAAAAACGTCAAAAGGAACTGAAAAAAACGATAAACACATCAAAAGCAGCTTAAAGCTTTAAAAATATTATATCAACGTTGTAATGAGTAGCGTAAACGCTATTTTATTTTATTATAGAGGAACATTTCGTGTATGTACTTAACTAATGGTTGTCAAAGGGGCCTATTCAAATTTTTCACTTAGTTTTTGTACATTGATACAATTATTAGAAACCTTGTTTTTTCAGATCACAACATGTGCCCATGACATGTTTAGCAGTGAATGGAGTATACCATATTCGTATGATTACATTTTGTATATCCGGTAGTTGGCTATCTGCTATTAAAACATATTTATTTTCCGTGATGACGATGGCCACGAGTCTGCTTTGGTTGGCGTATCTTGACAGGACTTGGGATGCTGTGACAAAGTTGGCTGGGAACCTGATGTTTGGCTGTTCCTGTGTTTATAAAAAAACCTTAACAGTCAACCATGATCGATAACGATCTAACGACCATTCAACGGTTTAATTGATATTTACTGTCATGTACTTTTTTTTGCAATATGCAACGTGTGTATTGAAAGATCTGTGATATTGCGATTATACAACTTTTGGTGGTAGTTTGGTATCATAAAACAAAACTGAAAAGAGGTATGGTGGTCAAATTGCTTGTACTTTCGTAAGTGGACTGTTATATGACTTTACAAAAACAAGTCCTTATAAGGAGAAGAAAACTACAGTATATGAGACCAAATATTTTGAAATGTTTAATTTAGCACTGTTGATTAGATCAGAAAGTTGGAAAGTGTAAGAAGGAATAATATTTTTTATAAGCTATGCACATATTGTCAGATTTTAAACATCTATCATGGTAAACCGAATAGATTACAGAATTGTTTTTCAAGATGCGCAATCGCAAATCTTTTTTATGTTCGTTATCGTAAGATACTGGATGTCGTACCATCTCAAATGACAATGTATTTTAATGTTTCAATTACACGTTAAAAGTACATACGGTATATGCTTTGTCCACTTAAACGTTGCCAACAGTGTGACAACGATGGCGGCAACACAAATTATTGTTAACAATGTCAAAGCGATGATCAAAGGTACGTTCCCGTCGCTACTGCTCGTCGAGTCAGGATCAGATTCCACAACCGTTGCACATTCTGATAAACAATACACACATAGGAAAATAATGTTTAATACAATTTCTATGCAATATTTTGTGAAGAATGCACCATGATTATGTTTTCTTCCACGACAAGTATCCACTAAAGCTACACAATTAATTTGAAGGAATTCAATAGATGTTAAATTTTGTTGTTGTTCAGTTTATGATAAATATGCTAAAAAATACACTAGAAAGTTGAAAGGGGATAAAATTAAATAAAAGAAAAAATATTCATATAGACAGCACTCTTTAAAATTAGGTGGCATTGCAATAGAAAGAAATCCAATGTACTGACGGATTGACATGAAGTTCTAGACATACAAAGGTTGCAATATGTTATAAGTGCAATATGTAAATTAGGACACAATATTAACAGCATTCTGGTAATGCCTATTTTACAACAAACGATATTACCGTCAGCATCACTTGCTGTGGTCCAGGCGTACGGATTGGACGAGGAGACACATCTCTGACAAGTGTCGTTTGTCTTCTTGGCTTCCTCTTCGTAGCAAGTCCCATTGATGAAGCAGTATCCGGACTAAAGAAAGGTGCAATTAACTATTGTTTGATACAGCTGATCAGCTTTTACGCCCCACCCCCTATCAAACGTAACCGTGGGTCGCGACCAAAGTGGGACACCCCGGAGGAGTTGTGTATATATCACTGTGCCAGGATACATTATTAAAAAACGTCACACATAAGTTTTCGTTGATTTCCATACCGTACTATGTCTTTTCAAATATCAATTACTAATGATTTAAGGTTCTTAAGTACCGCTTTATCGCAACCTTGTCCGTAGGTCGTCTCAAAGCGGTTCACAAATTATCATCCGTGGTTATAGGGCCTTTGTAACCATCCAATATCTTTCTTAACGCCATGGGGAACATACAGCCGGTGCTGCCATTTCGGCGCTCACAGCTAGCATTCAACAATTTTAACACTGTCCAATCACGTACTCGTTTACAGCTGAGTAGACTGGGACCAGCAGAGTAAAATATCTTGCTCAAAGATACAACACAGTGCCGTGCCGTGACTCGAACCGGCAACCTTTCGGTCACTAGCCCGGCGTCCTACCACTATACTACCCTGCCTACATAAACACGAGGGAATACATTTCAGAAGGAAAGCATATTTTTATATTTAGATTTTGATGCCTAGTTGCTACACATTTGGGAAGATCGTTGTTCTTAAATTGTTACAACGCATCGAAAATTCGTTGTTTTACAAATTAATGTTTTGATTAAACATGAAGATTTTGTAAAAAAAGAAGGAAACGACCTACCTCTGGGAAGTAAGAATACTTCCCTGTAGACTCAATAAAGCCTTGACAAGTTGAATCTAAAACAATGAATGGCAATCCTGAACTGAATGAATTGTCGTCCATCTTAAGGAACAACTGATATTCCAACACGAATACGTCCTCGTGACGTTCGGCATACGTCAGAGGACACGTGACCTGATATATATTCCTCTGGCGTCCAGGTACCTCCGAATAGCCAGCAAACGATCTTGATCCATTGTTATCAACCTGTTGAAAAGGTTTAAAACTCTTTTGTATGCATGTTTGTATCCGTAGTTTATCCATTGAAAATGTTAATAAATAAATATGAAAAATAACCAATTAATAACAAATAGCTAGAATAGCACACTGCATAATTCATTTACCGGAAATAAATATCTTCAATTCATTTTTTGTTATGAAATTGTGTTACAATTTAATGTGCTTGTATCATGCACAAAATGTAGATATTTTCTATGGCTTCCAAATACGGCCGCTCCCGCAAATGGTAAGTTTATCAATGACTTATAGATGCAAATGTAAGCGACGATGCCAATCATATTTAGAAGTAAAGTGACGAATACATGATCGACATTTCTGCTTTCTGAATGGTCTTAATATCTTTCGCAACTGATATACCTAGTCGCTTTGCTAAGTCGAGATTACCGGATTGTTTGTTGATTTTTTCACACGGGTGTTGGGCAGTTGCTGATCAAATCGCATTTTGTTAAAAAAAAACTCAGGTAAGCAGATACGAACATCATATAACAAATACTAATGATATCAATGATACTTGTTCTGAAATATAGCAAATTGAATTTCAGAAGTTCTTCACCATCGGAGAAATCATTATGTTTTTCGGGAGATTTCCAAAGTAAGGTTATCATAAATGTCATACTGTCGGCTCATAAACAAAATGCTATGACAATACGTCTCTGCAGTAGCAAATGTACATGCATACTATTGATAAACATTCGCTATAGTATGTTTTTGTAGCACGTTACAATGAGAAAGTTGTGAAATTGTGTAACTGGTATACTTAGTTTATGTGTTTTCATATCTAGATTCTAATCAGGTAGGACAGATATCCTGTCTGGCGGTTATCGTTATCAACAAGAAAGAAGTACATTATGCGTATTACTCACGTGAAACATGCTGTAGCGACATATGTACGTCCTGTTCGACGGGAAATCACCACCATTTACATACACCTCGAAACAGTCAACTCTGACATCACAGATAGGGTCAGGACCGAGATTAAGGTCGTCCACGTTTGGTGAAATTGTCAGGTCTACAGAGCAGTCGGCAGTAGCAAATCCTTCGCTGCATGAGCATTCACCTGTTACCAATCAATTATAATTCATAATATCATAAGTCAGCGTTATCAAGAAGCAATGCATTTTTGTTCCTGTATAGTTTTAATGTCTGATTGCTAATTCGAGTTAAAAAGGTTCAACCAACAATGGAAAAACCGACGTTATCAAAAGGAATACAGCAAATCTAAACTAAAATGGAAAAGGCAAAGGTGTTAACAGCAATCATCAATAACAAAGAATAGCTTGTGATCACATTATTGTCATAAATTATATCATTGACACAGAACCTATGATACCAACTCATTTCTAATATACACATGCTAATGTATGTATATAACTTCCTTAAATACAAAAGTGATTATATATGTAAAAAATCCCATTCGAAGTCTCTGGTACAAATTTTTTCTGTTTTGACAGAAAACTCCATTTTCTTATTATTTAATAGAAATGAGGAACATTGTACATGCCGATCCTCTCGTCAACTTAACACCTACTACTTCAAAGAAACAACTATTTTTTTCTACATAATATTTAACGCATGGATGAAAAGTCACGTTTTACCGTTTTCACAAATGCCATTATTAGTGCAATTGTTTGGACACGTCAGGTTCCGGACAAGTGACGCCGATTCGGGAAATGACTCCTGAATGGTGACATTTTTCTTCACCTCAGTCAGACACACCTGGCTTGCTCTGTCACTGGCAGCACCTGCCCACTCGGTATCTCCCGTAGCCTGTAAACATACCCCACTATATAAGTTCGCCTGTAGTATGTATACATACAAAGTATCATAAACTTACGATCTATATAAATATCACAATTGACAATTGCTTTGTCTGTATATCAAGACTACCATTACCTATGATTTGTTTGCATCAATAGTTACACAAACAAATTGGTTGTATTTGAAAACAATAACTCAAAATAATGGGTTGTTTTCTGTATTAACTGTAACATAAACTAATGGCTGTCTGTATTAACTGTACTATTATCTAATGGACTGCCTGTTAAAACACCATTAATTAATGGTGTGTCTGTATAAACAGTCACATAAGCTAATGCGATGTCCGTATAAATAGTCAAATAATGTGTTGATTGTATAAAAAGCAACATACAAATACGTTGAATGGGTTGTTATTTGTAAATACATTTAAGGATTGAATTCTGTTTTGTTGAGGTTTATGGGATATAAACCTCCATGGGTCTTGAGACACATTTTGAATTGGTCTCAAGACCCATTGAGTTTTATACCCCATAAACCTCAACAAAATGGGGTTCTATCCTTATATTTACATTCAGAGCGATATTGATATTTGTTCGGATAGTTTTTTAAAATATCGGTCGTGTGCAAGTCTAACACCACGGAAGGTATCAACATTTATAACGAGTCCTGGTTAGATGAATAAGGAAATTAAGATGTTAATTATTTTTTGAATTCAATTGAATACTTCTGACAAAAAAAACCAACAAATTGAAAACAATATATGATTGGAACTACTTCCCGCGTTCCGCGGAATAACAAAGTAATCAGGTTGATAATATGCTGATGTATTCATACGCCAACTGAAAAGTTCATTAAAAAATAACCTTTAAAATGTTAAGTATATTGAGTCCAAGTTAATGTGGAAATGTAAATATATATATATATACTTCCATTGTCTACTTAAATTTGAAACCATGTAAGCGACAGGAAAATGATCAATTTGGTTTGAAAATATGCTAAAGCAATACAATAAAGAATGTACTCTGAAAATTAAACAAAGTTCAACTCACTGCTGTTATACAATATGAACAATTGGGAAGATATTACATTCGGTCGTTCGTCAATACCTTATTATTATTATTATTTTATATGCATACATATACAACTGTACCATTATATCTAAAACACAGTTCTCAATCTCTGTATCGGAGTTGTCCACGTTCATTTCTTCGCATTGGATTCGTAATGGGTTTTGTGACATCTGGGCCTCACAGAAGATTCTTGCCTCTGTCTCAGTCATAGTACTCTACAGAGAGATTAAAAAGGACAAATGCCAAGTGTAGCGAGGATGGTAAGATAACACTCTCTCTCTCTCTCTCTCTCTCTCTCTCTCTCTCTCTC